>NC_061066.1:3812781-3877781 GCF_021917145.1 Hypomesus transpacificus
GAGGCTAATGAACACATCGCCCCCTGGTGTTCGGTCCCCACGTCCGCTTCCAAACAGTTTTTCAGTCCCTCATCCATTCCTATTGGGCGTACGTGCATATTCATTCATGGCGGACCGCTCAACCTCGCGGTGCCTATGGGCTAGGAGACAGTTCATGCTACCCCAGGACTCCACCCGCCCCCGTACCCGCCTTGAAGGGACGCCCGCGCGGGCCTTCCGCCCCGTCGTAGACGCCCTCGCGCTGCGTTGGGAACCTGGGCTAATATGGCACGGCTCCGGGAGCAGATGTACATTAGCGAGTGGGCGTCGGGGTGGAACGTACCGGGAATCAATAATGGAAGGAGCGGGTTTCACCGACCGGCCCCTGTCTGGGGGCTGTCGTGACAGAGACACAGCGACGACGATGAGAGAGAGACAGAGAGAGAGAGACAGAGAGAGAGAGAGAGAGAGAGATAGAGGCAGAGAGAGAGAGATAGAGGCAGAGAGAGAGAGATAGAGATAGAGAAAAAGACACAGAGAGAGAGAGAGAGAGAGAGAGAGAGAGAGAGAGAGAGAGAGAGAAAGAGACACAGAGAGAGAGAGAGAGAGAGAGAGAGAGAGAGAGAGAGAGAGAGAGAGAGAGAGAGAGAGAGAGAGAGAGAGAGAGAGAAAGAGAGAGAGGACTGTGTGGGCAGATCGAGGACTTCTATCACTGTGGAAGGGAGAGGGAAGAGGGGAGGAGAGGGGGGGGGGGGCTGAGCGTGAAGTAGAGGAGAAGAAAACTGACTAGAGGAGGATGAGGATGAACTAGAGCAGAAGAGAAGAGGGGCTGTGTTAGAGGAGAGGAGAGAGAGGTAGAGAGGGAGAAGTGTACTCGAGAAGGAGAGGAGACTGCAGGAGAGGACAGAATGGACGGAAAGGATAGGAGAGAGAGAGCGAGAGAGAAAGCGAGAGAGCGAGAGAGAGCAAGAGAGGGGGAAAAAAAGGGTAAAAAAAAAATGTGGAGCGATAGCAGAAAAGGCTGTATCTCCTGCGCCGGAGAGAAAGAATCACCTTGGCGGATGCCGATCCCTGAGATTACCACCTCATTATCCTACCCGGAGCCTTGATAGAGCCGACCCATCCATCTTCACACCCACACCTGGGCCCGTCTCGGTGGGCTCCCCCCTCCATCTCCCCCGCCGGACTCTGCCGAGCGCCGCCTCGACCCGCCGTTAGCCCCCTCTGACATCTAAGATCTAATGTGGTTTTACCGAGTGTGACCCATCCACCCCGAACCACGGGAACAAAAGCAGGGCAGTAATGGCAAGGGAAGTGACAGCGCCAAGTTCTTTCTGCGCCGCCGCTAAGTGGAAGCCGACCGCCCCCCCATTCGTCTCTGCCCCCCCCACCCCTGTCCCATCCAATGAGGTTCAGCTGACTTAACCGCTGACAGCAGATGATTGGGTAGGGCCGGGGCCCAATCAGAAGGGATTTTACTGTACGGCTCGCCGGGAGGGATTGGATGGGACAGCTGGTGGAATTGGAGCTTGTTGGTGTGCGGCAGAATGGAGTGTCTCTGCGTTCGCTGTCCTTCCACATGAGGTTCAGGGCGTGCGGTGCGCGCGTGTGTGTGAGAAGGGTGTAGGTGTTGTGGAGGGTTAGCGGTGTGTGTGTGTGTGTGCGTGTGGTGTCGGTTGAGAGTGTGTGAGCCCCATACAGGTCGACATCTTCCCAGGCTTGTGATATATAGGAGCGTGATGGAGGATTGAACCAGGGAGGCAGCCTCCTGTAGATCACCTTTAGGACGGACGGCAGTTTGACCAGACCCAGTGACGGCTGGGTGTCAGTACAAGGGATTTGTTTTCTTCTCCCAGCCTCCGCTCCCGCTCCTTTTGCTGTCATGCCGGCCCTGCCGCACGTGCTCTCCCCACCCTCTCTGCGTCAAGATTGGGGAGGGGAGGGGGGGGGGAGGGAGGCAGATGGACGGATAAGGAGGGAGAAAGAAAGGGGGAGGGGAAAGGAAGCGTGGAGAGGGGAGATTGCGAGAGGCCAAACGAGAGAGGGAGGACCCTGATGATACTTGGGGGGCGGGTGGGATGTATCATTTCTTTTGACCCGAGGCCTAACAGTTTTATAATAAGGTACATCAGGTGCAACAATGGCGCCTAACCCGAACATAAAGGCCCCGGGCTGTCAATCAAAGAGCTCCAGAAAGCAGACAAAAGGCCTCTCCCAGAGATGATAGGAGAACCGAATGAGTCACAGACCGATAGAAGCCTGATCTAGATGCCAGTCATGGTTCTGGCGACCTCACACTCTATCCCCTACCCCCCCCCCCCCCACACACACACACACACACACACACACTCATCGCCACACGCAGCAAAACGCGATAACGAGAGGGTGTGCGCTCACATGGGGCCGCCTCCTCCTCCTCCCGGTGGCTGGGCTCGTTGGAGAGCAGCCTTAAAGACACAACACCCTCTAAATCAGCCAGCGAGGCGTGTCCCTCGCTTCGGCTGAGCAAGGATTCAGTCCACGAGGCAACAAGAAAACCGTGTTTGTGAGAGAGAGAGAGAGAGAGAGTCAGAGAGAGTCAGAGAGAGAGAGAGTCAGAGAGAGAGAGAGTCAGAGAGAGAGAGAGAGAGAGAGAGGAAATTGGCAAAACTTGTCAGATGTGCATTGTGGTGGGTTGACCCAACAGTAAGTAGCAGGGAGCTGTGTTGTCCAGCTGTGTTTGAGCCAGCCATGTCTGGATGCAGAGTGGAACAAAACACGAACACCAGTGGGGTAGTTAAAGAAGACACATGCTGTGGGCTCTCTTTCTTTCCCTCTGCCTTTCTATCTGCCTCTCTCTCTCTGCTCAGAGCAGGCGATCGATCATTAGGCTAGCGCCGGGGTTTTTATGGAGAACGGATCTGAAAAGGTGTTAAGGCTGATGAGTAGAGAGAGAGGAAGGAGGGGAGAGTGACGCGAAAGGGGAGAGACCAGACATGCAGAAAGACACCCATGGAGACTGAGGTAAAAGACGTGAAAGAGAGACCCCAGAAAGAGAGGAACAGGGAGTTGGAAGGGAGAAACGGAAGCCAGAACGAGAGAGAGAAGGCTTTTGGAGAGAGAGAGAGACCTAGAAAGTGACGGCTTGCCAATGATTCCTCACTTTGAGGACTCGGCTTTTATTCGGGTTCTTCCAGTAACTCTGTGCTCTCAAGTCATAGACTGTCTACAAAAACCTCTCTCCCGAGTGGAACACGTCCTCAGCTACGAACACGTCCTCAGCTACGATCACCCAGCCCCCCCCCACTTTCTCCCTCTGCCTCTCTCTTTTTGTCTCTCTATTTCTCTCTATCTCTCTATTTCTCTCTCTCTCTATTTCTCTCTCTGTCTCTCTCTGTCTGTCTCTCTCTCTCGCTTTCTTTTCCCCCTCATGGTTCCTCTCACCTCTTTCCCTCTCACTCTCTCTCATTCTTTCCCCCCGCCCCTCTCTGTCTTCGCTCCGCCCCCCTCCCTGCGTTCCAATGGCGCCTCGCTCTTCCCTTGATCGTGGCCAATAGACGGCTGAGACGCGGCGCCCTCAGGATCGATTTGTCTCCAGATGCCAAATGACCTCACGTGATACAACGTTACATTTCACATCTCTGAGCGTAGCTCGCGGTTAGCTACTGCCCTTTGAAAAGCATGCGCACAAATGATGAAGAAAACCGACGGCAGCCCCCTTAATGGTGCACGTTATGTTACGCTAGCTTCTGTCACTGACAGAAGTGGGTCGGCGTGACGACGGCCCCCGCTTCATAGCTCGCCTACCTCTCTCAAAGCTTGCCCGTCTGATGGACGGCAAAATGGAAGATGACAGTTTTGGCAGGTGGAACCCACCGGCGTGACCTTCACACGGAACACTTAAGTGTATTAGCGTTCGCTAAGTGTATGAGGTGCCGTCCCATTTAGCCGGCGGATCAAAGTTTGAGCGACGGCGACTGCGTTTTATCGGATCACTTCGTCCTCCTTCAAGGACATTGGGGGGGGGGGACACGTGGGCGGGTGCCGCCGTCGGGTGGCCTTGACGTAAAGGAAGGTTCCGGTCCGAGGGAGTGCGTGTGTACGCTTGTGAGGCTGTGAAAGTTATCGCGAAGAGGGAAAAAGTTTATTTTCAGTAGAGGAGGAGGAGGAGGAGGAAGTGTTAGTTAGACAGAAGTAATTCCAGGATTCTGGGCTCCCCTGCGACCCTTTGTCACCCGTGTTAGCGCCTCTCCATCGCTCAGAAACGCTCCGACCCAGAGACAGACGCTTTTGTCTCCCGTTTACCTTCCATCCTCTCTCTCTCCCTCCCCCGGTCCCTCCTTCGCACCCGCCAGCTAATTGCATTAAGATGCGATAAGTTTCCCCTCAACTGCGTGTCTACTGGATGATGGAGTATGGATCGGCTGCCTAAGGAAGCCCGTCTCCAGGCAGAAGAGAGCGGGTCCTATTATGTCGGGATTTTCAAATGTTTTTTTCCATCCAAAACTGGAATCTATAAATAGCGGCCATTGACTTGAGCGCCGTCGTCTCTGATTGGCCGATCAATAGCCATTATGTAGTACAATGCGAGCTAATTGGATGCAAAAATGAACTGATCTGGACCCACAAAGGAAAAAAGAAGTGAGGGGGGGGGGGGGAAAGAAGCCTGGGGGCTCAAAGTGCTGATGGGTTTTGGAGTCTTAGGAGGAAGTTTCGGAGGGCTCTCGGAAGGATTTGGCCCGTTTTCGAAGTGAGGCCTGTCAAAGTGACGTTTGCCCCCGTCAACAAGGCTCTTTCTTTCCCCGTTTGGTGTGGAAGCTCAAAGTAGAGCTGCATTGATTCAGCTCCATCTCCCTCCCGCCTGCCTGTCGTTGACGGCTCGTTTCAAAAGCAGGGCTGAACGGCCATGTTGGGGGGGGGGACGGGGGGGGACGGGACACCGAACCCACCAGTCTCATCTGTGGAAATCAAGAGGAACAAATGTTTTACGCTTGAAGACACCGGACCACGATGAGGTTTGTAGTTTAGCCTCAGTCTCTTGGGGTGGGGGGGGGGGGGGGGGGGGGGAGGGCCGACTCCAGCATTCTCAAACCCGTTTGACACACCAAAGTAATTCCCTTCACAATGCTAGTTGTCCTCGCTGCCTTCCTTTTGATTGAGATGGAAGAAAGAGCCTTGATGAGCGCTAATCAAGAGAATCAAGAGAAAGCCATCTCTGAACTGGGTCCCCTTAAGGAAAGCCCAGCCTGAGTGTTTGGCCCTCCCTAATTGTTCCCCCTCAGTTGTCACCTTGAGAGCAGAGTGGTGGGTTCTGTTTTCCAGGGACTTAAGGGCTGTCTGCTCTCTGCTGCTCCTCCAACAGCCTCTCATTAATCTTCCTTGCAGCCTTCATTAAAGTTCCCACCTTCACACCCCTTCCCTTACTCATACGCCCCCATCCGCTATCGTCTCCCTCTTACCCTGGGTCCTTCTAATCATCTCTCCTCCCCCTATTTCCTCACCCCTATCCCCCCCCCCCCTCGCCTCTATCTCCTCCTCGGTGACCCCTTCTCGCCCCTATCTACGCGGAATCCCGCCTGTCCTCCGCCCCTTCACCCCTATTGGGCCTAGTTCCCTCTTCTACACCCATCCCTCAATCCAGAGTCTCTTGCCAGAACCTCCGAGGAAGAAAATGCCCCGCTCGTGACCCCCTTCCTCAATCTCTCCCTTTCTTTTCATGTGGGCCGCTTTCTATCCCCGATAACCCTCACCCACCATTCTCTCTCCTCCCCCCCCCCCTCTCTCTTCTCACTTTTGTCTGCCCGTGAACAGCTCTGATTCCGGGGGAGTCTACTTACACAAAAGCCTCATTGAGTGGTTCATTTTGCACCATTTTGCCCAAATGTGTAGCCCGCCGCCAGTGCGGAGTCAGTGGTTCAACCTCGCAGGCTCTTTGGAAGTGCATCTCGGCTTGTGTTTGATTCATGAATAAAACCGGCTTTATGAAGAGGCATTAAGCCTCAATTCCCCACAGCGTGGTGAACTCTTTGCCCTAGAAACGTCTGATGATGAGCTTATTCCACCTCACCCTGCACACTGGAGCTGTGTGTGTGTGTGTGTGCGTGCGCGTGCGTGTGTTGAGGTACATGGGGTTGTAGGTTAGAGAGACAGATTAAGAACTGGCAACACTTTTCTCTTCTCTGCTATGGCCTCGTGATTCAGCATTCTGTGTACAGATGTCTGCTCTTTCCACACACGTAGGAACTCCTTGGATCTCCATCCTCCATCCAATGTCCTCTGCTCTCCGCTACTGGCCCACAAAGAGGGGACCCGACCTCAGCGTGTGTCTTGTGTTCCGTCCTCAGGTCAGCAGGTTCTGGGCCTGGTGGAGAACCAGAGTGACTGGTACCTGGGGAACCTGTGGAAGAACCATCGTCCCTGGCCAGCACTGGGACGAGGCTTCAACACAGGTCAGTCTTCGTCCTTCCAATACCATAGTTGTTGTTTCATATGGTTGCAACGAGCCTCCAAAGACAGGGGAATGGATCCCTCACCAGATTTCCTTACTCTACGATGCACTAAGGGTTTCTACCACCACACACACACACGCATACACAAACCGTAGCCAACACAAGAATGTTTACTGTATCCCTATTGGTTCAGAAATACGCTGATAGTCTTTTGTTGTCGCGCGTAACCGTGTCTGCCGGCGAGTCAAACAGTAATTGGTGTTGTGTGTTTTCTGAAACGTGGCGGGGCAACGTTCAGTGTTGCTCCTCTCCCATGGCAACCGGGGGGGAAACTTGTGTTGTTGTTTCCAACAGAGTAGGTCTCTCTCTCTCTCTCTCTCTCTCTGTTTAACGGCAAGGTGTGCCAAGTGTGTGGGCGCGTGGGTGTCCCTTCACATCAGAGGCGGGGGGGGGGGGGGGAGACGAAATATGCAGGAGCCTCACAATAAACCCAGAGAGGCTTGCGACAGTCTAATCGTTTATTGCTGTGTTATTTCTCTTCAAACAAAAGCGTGCACATTTCCTGGCCAAAGCCATGGTGAACTCATGATGGTCAAATGGACGCGATGGTCCTGTCTCAATTTCTACTTCTTTGTTCCGCATCAGATCCAGCTGGTCTCCTCCACAGGAAAGCTCAACGGGAGCGTTGACGTTTTGGCTTCTCTCAGAAAGCGTGAAATCTTTCGATGACATGATGATATGATTTATGAACCAAACCAGACCATGGATGGCATTTCTTTTGGATCTGAAGTTAGGAGGTGCCCAGCAAATCTTTGCTGCAGGCAAATAATCCATGTTTGTACCAGCTGGGAACAGGAAGGTATGCCATCTCATACAGAGCAGAGAATTTCCTGTATAACTTGGTGTAGTATGAGTTTGTTTGTCTGTTTCCTCCACTTCCTGCGTGCGTCTCCACAGGACACAGCGCATTTCAAAGATGGGCTGACCTCCGTTCCTCTCAACCGCCTGTGCGAAAGCTTTATTGCAAACACAAACGACATACTGCAGCTATTTATACGCAGAGGAAATCAAAGAGAGAGATGGAGCGAAAGAAAGATCGAAAGAGTCTGCATTCAGCGCTTACTTTGCTTTTCCGGCTGTGGCCAGGGCAACAGATGGTGAACAGCGGGGGTCCAGAGATGTGTTTGTTCCAATCCAAGAAATGATTCTCTCTGTCTCTCTCTCTCTGTCTCTTTTCTCTCTCTCTCCCCGAAAAAATTGGGGCCCTTCCTTTCATTGGTGCCAGCCAGGAGCTTTTGATTTGCAGGAAAAATCGAGGCGAACGGAAGCCTTGGAAGAACAGATCGGAAGGTGTCCATATATCATTCAGTTTCCGGAAATAAACTTCTTGTGTACGTTTTCTGAATTGAATAAGTTTGGTGTTGAGCACAGGTTGGCGACTGGAACGACGGCATCAGGTATAGACAGGTCCCGTCTGGAGAGGAATCCTTACATTGACCGACTGGAATCCTGTTACAGTAGATTATATCTCTGAGCTCCAGAAATGTCTCTTCTGGTTTCTTTTTGCCCGATCATAATCACTGTTCACAAAGTCACCGTTTGGATGTGTGTGTGTGTGTGTGTGCGTGTGTGTGTGTTCAGGGGTGATTCTGCTGCTACTGGACCGCCTGAGGAAGCTGAGATGGGAGCAGATGTGGAGACTGACGGCAGAGAGAGAGCTGATGAGCATGCTGTCCACCTCACTGGCTGATCAGGTTAGACACACACACACACACACTGTCAACCACACGCACACCACAGTGTCAACCATTCACACACACACACACATACACACGCACTGTCAACCACACGCACACACAGTGTCAACCATTCACACACACACACATTCAACCATACACACTCAAGCATGAACGCACACACACTCTCTCTCTCATCCATCCACATATGTCAGCGTGTTTGTACAGACACACATGTACCACACACGCATTAAGCATACACACGCGTCTACACCACTAACAGGCCATTGAACACGGCCGGCCAGACGCACTCCTCCTCTGAAGTGGATTGCATTCTTACTGCTCCGTATCCATCCCGTGATAATTCCACTGCTGAGTTATCGTATCATTTTTCCAAGTGCGGTGCAGCCCTCGCACAAAAACGAGCGGCGCGCTGACGAGATTTTAATTAAACGTTGAGCGAATAGAGTCTTGTAATTGTGATGCCGTTTGGGGTGTGGAGGAAGAAAAAAGGAAAAGAAATGAAAGGCAGCCAGCCTCCGGAAGCGTTTTACAATTCCATCCTCCTTCCCGCTGGGTTAAGGCCACCAATCAGCTGTCAGGACCTTTTTATCTCAGCATTCATTAGAGAGATATGGGTTTTTTATGTTTCCCTTCAGGAGAGCAAACCCTCCGTGTTGTCTCGTACGCTCTCTTTCTCTCTCTCTCTCTCTCTCTCTCTCTCTCTCTCTCTCTCTCTCTCTCCCTCTCTCTCTCTCTCTCTCTCTCTCTCCCCTCTCTCTCTCCTCTCTCTCTCTCTCTCTCTCCCTCTCTCTCTCTCCCCTCTCTCCCTCTCTCCCTCTCTCCCTCTCTCTCTCTCTCTCTCTCTCCCTGTCTCTCTGTCTCTCTCTCTCTCTCTCCGACGCAGTCAAAGAGTCCCCGCTCAAACTCAGAGATGAAATGTGGTCCCCCTTTTCAGCCCGTGGCTTGTGTTATTCCAGTAACGATCTCGCTTTTAACACTTGGAATGCATCACCGCAGATGTACTTACAGAAAAAGAAGGGAAAAAAAAGCCTGTTCGAGGAATTCAAGAGAAAAATGATACTCAGCGCACCCGCGCGCACACGCACGCCGACACACAAGCGAGGAGGGGGTGGTGTCGGGTCACTCTCCAGTAGTGCTGGAACTTTGAGAGCACAGCCCATGCAGAGCCCCTGAAGTTTTGGAGGAGTACTACCTTTGTACACACTGAACACCGTGGGTGAAATGTAGCCCACGGTGTTGTGTTGATTGTTTGGTGTACGAGGGGGCTTTCTGAACCCACCAGAGTCTGGAGAGCTGGCCTGGGCCTGTGAGTGAGTCTGTCTCTCTGTCTGTCTGTAGGACATCTTCAACGCTGTGATCAAACAGAACCCCTTCCTGGTGCACCAGCTGCCCTGCTTCTGGAACGTCCAGCTGTCGGACCACACCCCGCTCCGAGAAGTGCTACAAAGACGTGTCCGACCTCAAGGTGAGCTCCCGCGCCCCTCGTCGCCCCGCCCACCCCTCCGGCCCCCCGTAGCAGCTGCTTTTCCGGAAGCTTCCGAGCCCTCTGGGTGTGTGTGCACCCGAGTCAGGGCAGCGTCGAGCCTCCTGCTCCCCCCAGCTGTCCCTGCTGCTGCTGCTCTCTGGAGCTCTGCTGGCGTCGACGCTCTCCTGCCCTCATGCTCAGCACTCGCACACCTGTGTGGACCGCGGAGTTGGCTTAACGACTTCCCCTGACTCCCTCTCTCTTTATCGGTATTTAATGAGCTACTCTGTCTGTCTCTCTCTCTCTGTCTCTCTCTCTCTCTGTCTCTCTCTCTCTCTCCTTCTATTCCCCTGTTCTTGTCTTCAGTCGTCTCACTTTCCCCAACCGGTCTACCTCATTATTTGTCTCCTAACTGTCTCTCTCGCTTATTCTCCCTCCTCTCTCCTATCCCCCTCCCTCCTCCTCCTCTTCCCCCTCCCCCAGGTGATCCACTGGAACTCCCCTAAGAAGCTGCGGTGTGAAGAACAAGCACGTGGAGTTCTTCCGGAACCTCTACCTGACCTTCCTGGAGTACGACGGCAACCTCCTCCGCCGGGAGCTGTTCGGCTGCCCCAGCGAGACGGACCACAACAGCGAGAACGTAGGTTGGAGCCCAATCGACCTCCCCCGTGTGGAAACCTGCATTAGGGGCCTGCAGAGGGAGGCGGGCGGCGGCTGTCCATGGTGCTGAACCCGCCGAGTGTTAGCGCAGTGCTGGGCCCGGGGAGGGGGGGTCGCTGTCCGCGGTGCTGAACGGCGTGTGTTTTTTGTGCGCAAGAGGGTTGCGCGTTGTTGCTCCCAGACCCTCCCTCCTCGTCCCAGCAGCACGGAGGGGAAGCAGAGCCCGTTTCCCCTCACTACTCCGCCGCCGCCGCTGCCACAGCTGAACCCCAGTCACGCGCACGCACACACACACACACGCGCGCTGCCTCGTCGCCGTGGTTACCAGCGAACGACCAGGAACAGGCCCTACCAATCACAGTGCGCCGTGGGGGGGAAGGGGGGGCGACAGTCTCTACATAACAAGTCTTCTCTTTTTGGTGTCGGGCACGTCGGTGGGCAGCCCCACACGCAGAGCCACACAGAGATCACAAAGCAGACAGGGCGCCCTGCCGTGAGAGAGGGGGGGGGGGATTTTTGGGGGTTAACGTTCTATTCCAGACATACCTATTAAGACCTTTGGCACCCCAAATGTGGCCACTGATTAACCCCCCCCCCCGTCGTCGTCGTCTTTCGAGATCGTTGTCATCGGGTTGAAGAGGTGTGAAGGCAGGCATTGTTCCGGTGCTCCCGGTTTCATCCCGTCATAGTTTTCGTCATCGCTGTGTGTGTCAAACCTTTTTATTTTGGCCACCTATCAGCTGAACGTGTCCTGAACTCGCCCCCCCAAAAAATGATTTTGCTCATCTTTTCCCCCTTTCCCTCTCTCAGAGTTGGAGCAGTGATTTAAAGCCCATTAAAGAGCTGATTAGTCTAATGAAGTCCCTCAGGGATTGGCTGTAGCAGCGGCAGCATCAACACTGCAGACTGAGGTCCTCCAGGAGGACTGGGGCCACTGCAGTTCACTCCCTCTCTAAACTCATCACTCTGCAGGAGTTAGCGGAGCCATCCTCCGGAGACTTCCGTCGCAGCATGGACAGTCTCCTCTCTCGGTCCCTCTTTATCTCTCTCTCCTCTCTCTCTCTCCCTCTTTATCTCCCTCCACTCTCTCCCCCTCCTCTCCCTCCCCCCTCTCGCCAGTCTCTCTTACTCCCCCTCTCGTTCTCCCTCCTCTCTCTCTGTCTTTCCTTTCTCTCTCTCTCTTCCTCTCGATCTCTTTCTCAGACTATACACAAAGCTTCCCAACGTCAGAAGACCTGCTTAAGGGTGTTTAGCCCCCCCATCCAGATCGCCCCCCTCCCGCCGAGGCAGCGAGAATCCCCGGTTCCTCCGGTGGAAGCGGCGTCGGCGTTGTGATCCATATCCCTTGTCTGATCCCTCTGATTGCATTCAAGTTTGCATCCCGAGTCGCTCCGGAGCGCAGACGCGACTCGTCGGTGTCCCTAGTGTGTGGAGCGGCGGGGGGGGGAAAAAACCCGGAAGACGGATCGCGGTATCGTTAGTTGGACTTAGTTGTTGTTTGGGGAGAGAGGGATCATGGTGAAAACGAGCGGGCGTGGCTGTCACGGGGATAAAACGGGGCTGTGACCGTGTGAACAGCCAAGGGGTTAGGGTTCGGGTTCCTCGTCGCTCTCTCAGCAGTCAACGACCTCGCGCGCGCAAAAAAAAACCCTTTCCCTCGCTCATGCCTGCCCCTCCCCGGGTCGTGCCCCCTTCGTCCAACGCGCTGTGTGACCTGTGGGCCGTCTTGTCTGTCCCGCGCAGCTCCAGAAGACCCTGTCGGAGCTGGACGAGGACGACCCGTGCTACGAGTTCCGGCGGGAGCGCTTCACGGTGCACCGGACGCACCTCTACTTCCTCCACTACGAGTACGAGCCCAGCGCCGACCACACCGACGTCACGCTGGTGGCCCAGCTGTCCATGGACAGGTAGGAGACCAAGGGTGGGGGGGGGGGGGGGGGGGGGGGGGGGTTTGAAGTTGACTTGTTGACAGGGTTTGCGTGCTTGTGACGGGTGGCGTGTGCGTGTCATATAGATGTTGTCGTGTGGGCGCGGGGCTTTTATTCCGCCAAGTAAAAAGCCAAACCCTAAAGGGAAGTCAGCCGTGACCGTTTGAAGCGAAACATTTTTGTTTCTCTGGTTTTCGAATTGCAGTTTTTTTTCTTTTTTTTCTGTGATGTCCCAGTGGAAAACGAGATCGAATACACAAACAAACACCCAGACACACGCACACACCGACACACACTAACACACAAACACACGCCCACGGCTGACAGGGCAGATCTGGGGTCTGCGGCAGTTCCATCTACAGCAAACGGCATTTCTATTTGTTCACCTGTGAGCTCCAGACAGACGAGGGGAGTGATGCATCAGAGGGGGGGAGACCGTAGCTCACCTGTCACACCGCGGTTCTGCCGGCAGGCATCTCTCTTCGTTCAATGCAGAAATGCCTTATCCAATTCAAGTGCAAAACGATTAGATATTTATTTTATTTCATGGTTATTTCAGGCGCAATGCATACACGAATACATTACATACAAGAGACATGAATCTCCTTATTTAAAAAAGGCCTAATTAAAAACAACACATGGCCTATGTACAGTGTAGCAGTAGTTTCTCTTATGTCATTCCCAGACGCCAGGAGGCGAGCCGCTAAACAATGTGTCAGCTTTCGCCTCCTGGCGTCAAAGGTGTCAACACGCAGCTGCGCCAAGAGCCAGCTGTTGCTGCTCGACCTTGACCGTTGCTGCTCGACCTTGACCGTTGCTGCTCGACCTTGACCGTTGCTGCTCGACCTTGACCGTTGCTGCTCGACCTTGACCGCAACATGCTCATGCTTACATCAAGACAGCTCAGCTGCCCGTGCAGATTGAAACCTTCTCCTTAAGATGTCTTCAAATAAGGTGTTGCCGACTGAAATGAGGTCACTTGATGAGCCGTTTATGCTCGAAACAACTCCAGCTAGGTTTCAAATCTAACATGATGATAATCACACTGACTGTTTGCAGCGTGTGTATTACTGACTCACTTTGGCATCAACAATGGAACTCATGTTATACAAGAACTCCTGTTGTGCTAATTGTATTAGACCTAATGTTTTTCCACAATTTCCTGACCTCTGTTTGACTGATTCTTGCTTCCCTAAGGGGCCGTAACAACCCCATTATCAGTGTCATAACCAAATAAAAGCAGTTTTTCGGTGTGAAACCTTCACTTTTAGAAATTGTACTACTGGTCATGCACATTTTTACCTCAACCAACAGAGCAATATTCAAGCTTTGGGCTAAATATCATTTAAAACGATTGCAACTACCTACCAAACTCGTTGTGCATGACAAACTTTAACATTGCCTTGGACGGCTTACAGGTACAGGTTTCCACGAACCAATCCAGCTGTCCAAGGCCACTGTTCAAAGTCAGGATGATTTCCTTTCATCGGTGTTCATTTGAAGCAGGCATGGTAGCTGACGGTGTTCTCAGAGACCGGAGGATCTCACGAGGGGCCTTTTGTCACATGCTTAACAGGATTAAAAACGAGGGAGAGTGATTGGACGGGTATTAGACAGCAGGGGCGGAGCCTGGGGTCCGCGGGGGGTCCTAGGTCGGGACAGGAAAACGGCCGCACGCCGGTGGTGACGCCACCCGCCGACAAACAGCGAGGGTCTGAAACACAGGAGCACACCTCGCAGTCGCATCTGATAAGCCGGAACGGGAGAGAGCTTACCGGAGGATTTGAAGCACCCCACTGTTGTCAGTCAGATACGGTTAGATTTAATAAAGATCATTACGTAGTCCTTGGCGTGGAACACAACATCCTCGAAATTTACCACGGAAATCTTCTCTTTGTGATTGATATGCAAATGTTTGGTTTGTTTTCCGTTTTTCTTGTTGCTGTTCTGTTTTCCGAGGGAGCGTTCAAAGTGAGCGTCGTAATTGTAAACACATTTCCCCAACGAAGGCCAGACGGCAGGGAATATACTTCCTATCAGAATTTGGAGGCGAGCCTCGTCTCTCCTAGGGTTGTTTAAACGTCATGTTTATCAGGTGCTCTCTCTCTCTCGGACTCCTATCGCTCAGTTTAGCAGTTTTAGTCGAGTGACTCAGAGTTAATACTGCCGTGTGGTTTGAATTGGACCGCATCGAAGGAAAACAAGGTACTGTCCTTCAAGACGCCAAAAATATCAGAAAAGAGGTTTAAAGCTCACGAGAGAGATGCAACTTTTTTTCTTTCTCTCTTTCTCAATCTCTCTTTTTTTTCTTTTCATATTCTCTCTTATCTCCAAGGCTCTCTCTGATAGGCTACGTACAGACCAGCCTTGCGATGCGTTCGCCCGCGGCTGACCAAGCCCAACTTTAGTTTCCCTCAGACGGGCCCCCGGGGGCCCCAGATATCGATGTTTGCCTGGAGTCGTCTCAGAGCACTCGGACCAGCGCTGCTCATCCCTCTCATCTCGCAGCTTAGCATGCGCCCAGGTCACAGCTGGGAGGGCCTGGGAGCGAGGGCTTGTTTGGAAATCACAAGCCTCGTTGACACACGAGGATACACACTATGAACAGCACGACTCCCTCCGCACAGAAGCAGCACGCACGCACACAAACACACACACACACACCGGCATGTAAATAAAGTAGGCTTTTGTTGTTCCCGTAGAGAACACCTCATGCGGTCCCACCCACGAGAGCCAATGGCTCCCTGCCGTGTCTGAAATGTCACCGGATCGGCTGAAACTCCAGCAGAGTCCGCCATCGATTTCACATCGGAGCGCGTCGGCTACAACACGGCTTATTGGCGAGTCTGTAGAATTCATCAAATCGAGCCGCTCAAAGAGGCTCAGCGTGCAAGGGGACTGCGTGAGCTCTGATTGGGGGGGGGGGGGGGGGGGGGGGGGGGGGGGGGGCGTCAAGGCCGAGCCCCCGTTTCATTCAGCTTCTGCGTTTTGGTTTCCGGGAGACGCGACGCTCCACAGTGGAGGGGGCTTGCGTGAGTGATGGACAGAGATCCTGTTAGGGGTGGGCGATACTGCAACATCTGGTATCGATCCCATACCAAATCAATACCAGGGCCAGTATTGCCAATACCGATACTTTTTCACTTAGAAAAACAGTTCATCTACTATTGTGTCGGGGAAAGCAATGCCTCATCATTTATGTAAGTGAGTGCATTATCAATAGGCACATTTGAATGAAAGGGGAAAACTTAAATTTTAATGTTCCATGATCCGATTTTGTGATTTTTTTTCCCCTTTAATGAGTTGATCATGATTGTGATCTTAAGGAAACACAGGACAAAGAGTTGTCAAAAATACTGTCGGTACAGTGCGCTGCTGAGTCGTGTTACTGCACGTGCACGCCGGCAACAACTCACAGCATAGCGGGGGAGGTGGGAGGGGCAGAGTGTGCTGGAACAAAGTGAGAGGAGCGGTGTTTGCACGACCGCTAGGATGTACAGGGAGTCGTGTACTGCATGTGACGAAGAAGAGAAATGGAAACTTAAGTTTCAATCTCATCACGCGAGTATCGATCGATACCGACACCAACTCTGGTATCGATCGTTTCGATGGATCCGCCCACCCCTAGCTCCTGTAGCCACCATGCAGGGGCGTGTGAAGGCTTCCTCCACCCCCTTTCCCCTCTCTTCACACCAACCCCCTTCCTCCATCCCTCCCCCTCTCTCCCCCCACCCCCCCACCCCTGTCCTTCTCGCACTTCACGTCTCTCTTCCTCCTCTCTAACACCACCCCCTCCTCCTCCCCCCTCCCCCCCAGGCTCCAGATGCTGGAGGCCATCTGCAAGCACTGGGAGGGCCCCATCAGCCTGGCCCTCTACCTGTCGGACGCCGAGGCGCAGCAGTTTCTGCGCTACGCCCAGGGCTCCGAGGTGCTGATGGGCCGCGGCAACGTGGGCTACCACGTGGTCTACAAGGAGGGCCAGTTCTACCCAGTCAACCTGCTGAGGAACGTGGCCATGCGCCACGTCAACACGCCCTACATGTTCCTGTCCGACATCGACTTCCTGCCCATGTACGGCCTCTACGAGTACCTCAGGTGAGCGGGAGAACCCGGAGGAAGTGTGTGTGTATGTGAGGGTTGGTCTCCACCACATTACAAGGCCTTTTTTTGATGCCCAAACTGAGGTCAGTGTTGGTACAGTACAGCCACAGGCATACAGGGATGTGTTTTTGTAAGACGGTGCAGAAGGGGAACAGCTTCTCTTTAACGGGCTTCCTCGTTAAAGTATATATCTACCACCTCTAAGGATAGGGTTAGCCTGACCTTGCTCATTCTCACATCCCTCGACCTTCTCAAAGCGACGTACGGCTCAACAGGTGCACAGCACAGCTTCTCTGACAGGTCCCCCCCCCCCCCCCCCCCCCCCCCCCCCTCCCGAACGGCCGTGTCTCCGCAGGAAGTCGGTGGTGCAGCTGGACATGGGCAACACCAAGAAGGCCCTGGTGGTGCCGGCCTTCGAGACGCTCCGCTACCGCCTGTCCTACCCCAAGTCTAAAGCAGAGCTGCTCACCCAGCTGGACATGGGCACGCTGTTCACCTTCAGGTACCGCCTCGCCCGTTGCGTTTCGGAAACACCGTTCTTCGGTGAAGGCGGGACACATTCGAGCAGTTTAGCGTGACATCATCTGATACTCAAGTATATGCAATGTACGGGTGGGTGGATAGTAGTGGATAAGTGTCTTGTTGAATGAATACATGTAAATGTATAATTAGAGCAATCTCACTAATCCCTCTTTACCTGGGTTATCGGAAAGCACCATTCCAGACCAGTCTACCAAAAACTGATCTGCTCATGGATTACTGTTAAAACAGAGTACATACCAAAACAAGTTCAAAAGCAGTTTGTCAAATAAGTATAATCTGCCCCGGAATCTTTTGGACCCAATGGCCAACCTAATTCTCTCTCTGTCTCTCTTCTGTCTCTCTCTCTCTCTGTGTCTCTCGCTCTGTCTCTGTGTGTTTCTCTCTGTCTCTCTCTGTCTCTGTGTCTCTCTCTGTCTCTCTGTCTCTCTCTCTCTCTCAGGTATCACGTGTGGACCAAGGGCCACGCCCCCACCAACTTTGCCAAGTGGAGGACGGCCACCACCCCGTACAGGGTGCAGTGGGAGGCCGACTTTGAGCCCTACGTCATGGTGCGCAGGGACAGCCCCGAGTACGACCGCAGGTTCGTGGGCTTTGGCTGGAACAAGGTGGCCCACATCATGGAGCTGGACGCTCAGGTACTCCCCACACACACACACACGTACGCGTGGGGCAATACACCTCTCCCCATCTATAACTGATCCATCCGCATCCACTTTTCATACATGTATATGTGGTGATGAGCTTTGATCTGAATTGAAAGGACATAATTATCGCATTTTTACAATTAACCATATAGTACGTATTGACCAGGCTCCAGAATTCAGTCTCAATAACACAGTCAGAAAGCAGTATGGTCCACTGCTTCAGTATTGATTAGGCTGAACTAGCTGCAGAATCAAAACGACAGGGGGGGGGGGGGGGGGGGGGGGTTTGTTGTCAGGTGGCAGGAACGTAAAGCCATGGGTGTCTCGTCCCCCCCGTCCCCCCCCGCAGGAGTACGAGTTTGTGGTCCTGCCCAACGCCTACATGATCCACATGCCGCACGCGCCCAGCTTCGACATCACCAAGTTCCGCTCCAACAAGCAGTACCGCGTCTGCCTCAAGACCCTCAAGGAGGAGTTCCAGCAGAACATGTCCCGGCGCTACGGCTTCGCCGCGCTCAAATACATGACGGCGGAAAACAACAGCTAGCCACCACTGCAAACCCTCTCTCCCCCCGACTAGGAAGGGAGCGGGGGTGGGGGGAGAGAGAGGGGGGCTCTGTGCGGGGAGCCTCTTTGAGCTTTCAGACTTCCACCTGGCCGAGAGCGGAGGCATGGCACCCTGGCTCTGCAAGTGACCTCTGACCCCTTCGAGAGGGAACGGCGAGGTCACCGCGCCTAAACTTTTGTCTCACCCCAACGGGAGCGAAGTGCAATCCAGGACTTTTTTTTTTGTTGTCGTTCTTTTTCTTCATCCCCCTCCTCCTCCCTCCTGCCTGGGTTGAGAAAGCCTGGTTTCGAAGCTTTGACCCGGTTGACCGGTTTCCTCGTAGGAGCGCCCTGCTTGGTAACAGGGCTGTTCCTGGCGTGGAGTTGCTCCACGCCAGAGGAGGAACAGCTCGTCGCCCACACGGGGGGAAACCGGACGTCGCAGCCGGGGGAACGGAGAGTGGCGGACCGGCTAGCGTTAGCCTTGGAAAGCAGACATGAATTGCCTTGCCATATCAGAGACTTAAGCGTTAACTGCTGTGTGCCGGGCTATGTCATGTGTGTGTGTGCGATTGCCTGTTGGACAATGCTTAGCAAAAAGCTTAGGGAGACCTAAGCGTGAAGCTTTGAAGTATAGCCGGCTCACATTTGTGTCCACACACTGGCGAATCGCAACGTTTTTCTTTCTTTTGTTGTTGTTGTTGTTGCCGTGCCAATATAAAAGAGCAATGATTTGACTGACAGCAATCCCCAGAATCACTCTCGAGGGAATGCAAACACTGTACGCAGGGCAGCAGGATAAAGGCGAAGCGTCTGGGCACATTTCGAAGAGCGCTTTCCCGTGACTGACGCATCCAGCGATACGCGGTCAGCCATCTTTTATCGTGACATTTGTTTTTAATCTGTCGATGTCGATCAAAACAAATCTTCTGACTCGCGTTACGAGGATAGCACCGTACAAGGACTCCGGTAGGTCATCCTAACAATTGCTATTCAAGGTGTTGGGTATCAGCTACACTGGAATGATTGGTGTGTGTGTTTTGGCACCGTAGCGTCAGAAGAGCCTGCTGTAGCCTATGTAAAGGTCAGGGTGTGTGTGTGTGTGTCAGTGGTTAGGTGTGTACCCCGCTTGAAAGGTTCATCAAGTGGAATATTAACACGTGTGGCACACACCATACACTGCTCAGAGGACCGTGTTCAATCTTGCCAATTTCATGCTGTCAGGGTCTAGAACCTTCTCTTCGCTCAGAGCCGGCGACGACGCAATCGAACGCTCTCACCTATGGTTTTGTTTGCTCATCGATATCGACGTGTTTTTTTGTTGTTGTTGTATTATTATTATTATGATGATGACCTGAATCAGTGTTAGCTATCAAGTATGTGTTTACAGTCCTGGGGGCAGCCACGCTGCACTGCCTCCTGTCACGAGGGGGGGCGCTGCCACGCCACTATCAGAGGATCAAGGACTCCAGGACAGCATTTTCAAATGTACAACGACCACCAGTGCGACCCGGAGATCCACACGACAGACGGGAGGGCGGTTTACGTGTGTGTGTGCGCGCGTATGAAAGTCTCCGTCCAGGTTCATGGTGGCTTTGCCAGTACCGTCTGGGGGGATTGGAGGGAGGGAGGGGGTGGTATCTGGAACAGCAGCAGGGTTCGTCCTGGGAGGGGGTGGTATCTGGAACATCAGCAGGGCTGGTCCTGGGAGGGTGGTGTACTGGTCGGCCCGACCATCTCGGTGTGGGCCTTCACTACTCACAACCACGCAAGGGCTTGCTGCAGTACAACGTGTGTGTGTTTGTACCGGGGGGGGGGGGGAGTGTATGTGTGTGTCATAGTGGAGATGGTTATTGGCTCTGTGTGTGCGCGTTTGTGTGTGTAGCTTTGCAGGCAGTGCATCACAGGGGAGTAACCAGAGGTGTGTAACTATGACAGTGCCGACAGACATGCTGCTACCTAAATAAAAGCGTATGAGCGAGACGAGGGGACTGTGTGGTGTGTCTGTTCTCGCCATCGGTGCACCGCACAGCGCCACCACAAACCCACGGGGATGTCCCTTTAAACGTCGACGATGGCACGCCACAGTGTCAGTGTCGAGAACGAGTCGGAGAAACGTTCACGTCGAGCCGGAACAGACAGCTAATGACTGCTGTTGTGGCAAAAAAACCGACAACGAAAATTACTTCACAGCGGTAAGTAATTGTGTACACAGTCATTTTGTCCATGTTGTTTGCCTCCTCCTCAGCCCCTCCCGCTCTAACACACAGTGATGCTTTCTGGAAAGTGTGGTGACAAAATGGCCGACGTCTTGATGAAAGGAGGACAGGGTGGCGCGAGGAGAGACACCTGTTTCATCTCCTCCCCTGCGTCCGCAATGTGTCCCCGCCGTCCCGCTGGCAGGCAGACATCCTGTCACTCCTTTTCAAGAAACATCCCAGGACAACCCGGTTCCTCTTATCTGAAGCGTTATGAGATGTTTTGAAAGCAGTCCGCCCATGCTTTCAGCTCCAAAAGTAATGCAGGGATCCTTCAAAATATCTGGCCATTTGAGAAGTGTTGCCTTGATGTCTAGTCTAGTCTGTCTAGATGGTACCGGGCTGGAAGAGGCTGGTGGTGCTGATAGCATTAGCACCTAATGTAGCCTGGCCTCCCCAGGCCAAGCCCCAGACGGTGTACCAGAGGAGCCCACACACACACACACACAGGGAACATGACTATACGACACGAGAGAGCATGCGGAACCAGCTCCGTCACTGGGTTATTCATAAACCATCTTCTCCCCGACCTGTCTGGAGAAGCGTGGCGGTCCTGAGGTCGACGGAGGCCAAGAGAGAGAGAAGTGTCTGACGGACGTGTAGACGGGGGGGGGACGACGACACTTGTGATCTTTGTTCATGGAAGCCAGGGAATGTCACGCCAGCTTTCCGGTGTGCAGTGGGGTGGGGGGTGGGTCATCTCATTCTGTCAGTCGGCGCGCAGCTTCTGTTAAACACGCTCATTAAAGATTGACGGTGATGTGTTGATGTCCTGTCACACACCGAGATGAGAACTCGAAACCGAAATAGAAACATGTCAACTTGGTAGTCAAACAGCTGCCAATTTTATGTTTATATAAAATAGCAATGATGAAGAGTATACAGAAGAAGAAGAAAAAACATCTGATAGAATATCTTACTCGCTGGTATAACTTGTAAACAAATCGAACAAACACATTTTTACATTCAAGGGACACAAATACCGAACAAACGCCGACGTGTTTCTCTTGTTTTGGTACTTCAAACATGCACTGCAAACAAATGCCACAAACACATTTAAACATGTAGTAGCTACAAAGGCTCCACTGTCATTTGTGGTGTGCTTATCTTTTTCTGAACAAGATAAAACATGAATTACTCCTCAAACATGTACTGGAAAGAGGAAGAAAAAAATTGTCCGTGTGTCTTCTTCACATGTCCTCGCTGTCAAACGACTCTGAACACCTGAGCTGAAGCTCATCATAGTTATCAGTGACACTCAGGTTCTGTAACGAGAGAGAGAGAAGAGGGAGAGAGAGAGGGAGAGCGTGATCGACAGAAAGAGGCAGTCCGAGTAAGCAGTTTGGTATTGCAGCAACCTCCTGGAGGACAGCTACTGTTCTCTACTAGGTGATTCAGGGAAAGACCGCGACGCTGCTTTTACCGGGCACACAGGCTCTCCCGAGACCTCGACCTGCACTTCCTGTGACATCACACCTCCAGTCCTCACCTGGGGGGTTTCCTGCTTCTGGGGCGTCTGGGTTTTGACGAGGCCCATGACCACCTCTCTGAGCTTCTCTAGGTCACCACTCGGACGGCCGTCATCTGCCTTATAACTGGAGAAAAAGGGGGTGGAGGGGGGGTGGTTAGCAAACTGAGGGGGGGCAGGTGGTGTCTAGAAGAAAGGGTCTTCAACACCAGCTACAAAGAGCAGCCTCGGGTGCCTACGTGCTGAGGGAGGCGTCCCCCGTGTGTGTGTGTGACAGAGAGAAGAGAGGGACCAGTCTGAAAGCAAAAGAGGGAGAAGGTGTCAGCGCATAAGGAGTGCGTGTGTGCGTGTGAGAAAGAGAGACTGAGGCAATTTAGGGATCTGTGTGTGTGGGTGTGTGTGTGTGGGTGGGGGGGAGAGAGCGTGATAGGCGGTTAGAGATGCGGCGCGGCGCTCTCCCCCTCTCTCCCGTTGTTTGTTTCCTTATCAGGGGCCGGGGTGAGCTGTGGTTTCTCCCTGACGCTCTGTAATTCTCTCTCCGCGGGGCTGCGCTAGGCACCGGGGTTATTACCCTGTTTGAATAACGGGGGGGGGGGGGGGCGCTAGGATACTCTGGCTCTGCCCTGCTTTTCCAGACCGAGAGAGGAAGGAGGGAGAGAGAGATAAAGGGGGAGGGGGGTCAGGGAATGAAGGGGTAAAGGATGATGGTGGTGGTGGGTGTGTTGGGGGGGGGGGGTGACGGAAGGAGGGCTAGATGGAAGGGTGGAGGGAGGGAGAGGGGAAAGGAGGTTCTCTCAATGGACCGAATCAATGCTGCATTAGAATATGCAGGAGGGAGGGTCTTCACAGCCCTGCACATCGATCAAACGCTGGTGTCGGTGGTTTCTGTGAGAGTGTGTGTGAGCGTGTGTGTGTGCGCTTGAAGTCCGGTCAAGGCCCGGTCCTCCAGTGTTGGTCGGAGAAACCCAATTAAAAGTGAATTCTTAATGGGCCAGAGCTGAGGGTGGTGTGCATGGGGGTCGCCATGCCGGCGCTCCCCCCCTCGACTGATCGTCGACCCGCTCTGTTCTCCAGCGCGCGGTCACCGCTGGAATACATCACACACTGGGGCGGCGGCTCCCACAAAAGGCCCAAGTTCTAAAGCAAATGGGCCAATTAGCGTTGAACTTCCATCCCCCTCGCTTGTGACCGGACTGCAACCAAAAATGTCTAGGAAGAAATACAAATAGACGAAGGAGCGAGTCCAGGGGGAGACGGGAGGACGAAATGCTGTTGGCATTTAACGAAGAGCGCCCGCCACTGTTTTTTCTGTACGTTGCCTTGGCGATGGCCAAAACATGTAATTACGAGAGAGTGCGCCCGGGTTAGGGGGGGGGGGGGGATGATGCGTGGCACTGTTAGAAGCGTCGTTCCGGGGGAACAAAGTGCTTTTCCGTGACTTGGGATGGAACAGTGTCAGGTTGAATGTGTTGTACTAAAAAGCCCAGGGCCTTGTGTTCTGCTCCCCTGCCTCCCAGCCTTTTACCCCCAGCGAGGGCTCAACAACACGGGCTAATTGGACTTTGGGAGTGGAAGCTTCTAGAAAATGGTCGTCTTAGGGGGGGGGGGGTCCACATCATATGTGCAGGGTGTGGCTGTGTTATTGTGCATTCCTAATTTGACGTTAATTCACTGGATCTTTCCGGTTGAACTGAGGCCTGTTTCATAAAGGCCGCTCGAAAAAGTTGGACTTAAAGTCCCAAACCTGACTTGAATTAGTTTAATTAGTCAAACGGGGCTAAAGCAATTCCAGCTCACGCAGTCCTACTTATTCAAGCCAGATTTAAGTAGTCAACCTCATTGCACGTGCACCCTCTTGTTAAGCAGCCCAATAGGTCAAACATGGATCATCCAATCCACCAGGGCAAAAGCAATGCACACGGCCACGTGACTTCCAGAAAGAACGTTCCCTTTAAACTGTGTACTATGACAGCTCTCATCCACCGCTTCATCAAACCAAAATGACACGTCATGATTGAAGTGAACGACAGGCTACGTAGGTCAATGTCCTTTTGTAGACCTTTACTTTGTTGATTAAAAAAACAGACACCCTCTAAACACATCTAAATTGACTTTTTTTTTTACACTGTTTAATATAAATAGCCATTAATAGCCGTTAATCAATACATTATTGAGTAGCCTAACTTTTTAACGTTTTTTTTTGTCAGAAAAATTGAGCATAGATTTAGGTTTGTTTTGCAGTTTGGCTACTGTAACAATTATATAGCTATGATAATTATACTCTGATAATTTAGATTGAGATATAGGCCTATGCCTGATGTCTAAACATTTGAAATCACAAACTACCATAGCCATACATACTGACCCGGACCAGGCTAGTTTTGAAGCATAAGTTACCATAGTAACCGAGTTCGAACTACGCTGAGCTAGCTTTATGGAACCGAATGAACTAGAAATGAGTCAGACGAACTGACATAAGTCTGGATTATTCGGTAAACTCGCTTCATGGAACAGGCCTCAGAACTCATTCCAGGTCCATTCCAGGCATGCGGATGTGAGCATCCATGAATGTGTGGGGGTTTGGTCATGTGTTCACATGTGTTACACTCTCTCCAGGTTGCCTAGGAAGTGAAAGTGTATTTGTTGAGTGTGTGGCAGTGAATAAATGGCGTGTGTGTGCGTGTGTCTTTAAGCTGTTTGCTTTGGTGTGGACGTCTTTCTACGGTTTGGGAGCGAGTGCGTGTGAGGGCGGCAAGGGTGTGATCAGCGGCGTAACAAGGACTTGGCGGGCCCGAGTGCAGATCTCACCAACGGGCCCCTTACCGACCTATCGTCAGGCGAAATTATTGAGTTTTCAGTTTAGCGATGCGCAAGAAAATTTAGGCTACTCATGATGTACAATTAAGGGTAACGACTGCTCCTTCTATGTGAAGATAGATGACTGTTTTCAAAAGTGAACGGCTCTGACTCGCGAGTCTCTGGCTCTAGATTATGCTTGCTACAACACGGAATGAGCATAATGGAACAGTCAGTCATGAGCCGACATATCTGCGACGTTTGAAATAGAGCACAGAGATGAGAAGAAAATCTGATCATTTACCAACGCTTATCCGACGTTATGAATGACGTTTCGATCTGTCATGTGTGCTATCTGGGTACTATTAAAAAACAAACTGTCACTTCGATGGTGAATATTTGATTTTATGTTCGTTAGATATGCTAGTTTACATTTAGTCTATCTAGCTTTAGCTATTTTCCGACTACATCCTGAACATAGTTTACTAAATCTAACCTGGCCGCTGCCTGGTAGCCTAGGCCTATATGTGCATTTTTATGACGTTTAATAGCCATGTCAACTGCATACACCAGACAGTAAACGTTATGTAATTATTAGCCTACCCTGGTGGCTGAGTTTCACACTCATTGCTGTTGCCGGGCTGGGGGTCAGACGTAGCGTCCTCTTCAACACGCTTCGCCACAATCCAAATGAGGATAGTTTTGACAGCTTTGCCACCCTTACATCTTGCTCTTTTCGTTCCTGCCGCTTTCTGGAGCCACGTTTATGTTAAAGGGCATGGCATGGGGTAGCCTAATTCGCTTAAAAACGCTAATGCAACACAACTGTAGTATCCCAACAACAACTGTCTGTGGTATTCCAACAACTGGATGGGAACAATCGTGTGTGGGTGGGCGGGAATCTTTGACAACAATATTACCCAGACATCCTTGCTATTTTTCGAGGGCAATATTACTTAATAAAAACGACATTTGTTTAATTCAGCAAAAGGCAAATGAGGAAAAATTAATTATTTGCTGTTGTTAACACTGACTGTTTTTAAATGTTTATTGGGCAGGTGATAGCTCATAATTCTGAATAACTGACACCATAATTGAGAAATGTTTGCGAATTGATAAGACTGGATCATATGTGAACATCAATTTGCGGTATCACAGCGGTGCAAGGGGCCCGGTCAGATTGCCTGAAGTTGCCCGGTCAGGTTGTCTCACTTTTACGGTGAGATCGAGGACGGGCCCCCTTTCGCCACGGGCCCTAGTGCAGCTGCACTCCTTGCACTCCCTATAGTTACGCCACTGGGTGTGATTGTGTGTGTGTGATGCTGTCTTAGGGTGTGTGTAAGCGTGTGTGAGGGTGTGTGTGTGTGTGTGATGCTGTCTTAGGGTGTGTACGTGTGAGGGTGTGTGTGAGGGTGTCTGGTGTGTCTGTGTGTGAGAGAGTGTGCCGTGTTCCGTTATGCTATGTGCTTCTGTCCTGGAGGGGCTGCCTGCAGCCTGTGATTGATTGCTTCAATCGGGACGCTTCAGACACTCTCGATTAGGATGCTACGTGAGGAGACTGCCCTCCCCCCTCCCCCCCCCCCCCCCCCATGGTGTGTGTGTGGCGGGGGAGTGGGGGCTGACACGCCTGTGCACCCCTACCTGCCCGCGCTGTGACTGTCTGTAAACATTCCTTCACCTGAGGGAGTCCAGCCCGTCTCTCTGTTGTCACCACCTCCCCCTCACCCCTCCCAACCCTTTCAGTCGACTCCACACCCTTCATCTCTCCCTCTCCTTGTCAACTCCACCCCCCTCATCGCTACCTCTCCTACTCAACTCCACCCCCCACATCTCTCTCACCCCAGTCTCTCCCCCTCTTAAGCTCTTAGTTCCTCCCGAGACCCCGCCTCCACCCCTCCCTCTCGCGACAGTGAGTGACTGGGACCTCAGCCACTCGTATTAACCCCCAGTCTATCACGTCACGGTAATTAGCCAGGGGTTGGGGGGGGGGAGGGGCTGGGGGCCGTCTAATGTGCCGTCTGACTGACGGGGGCCCCAGGAGGGAGGGTGGCCGTGTGGGCCAGAACAGAAACACTCTGCAGCCCCTTTGCCCTTCATCCGCCCTGACTCCCAACATGCATTATGAAAAAGCCCCGGAGCCCTCTCTAATTCCTATCAAGGCACTGGCCCCAAAACACAGTCCAAAAGACTGAAGGGTTTTCATTTGGGGTGGACTGGGGACTAAACTTTGGCCGCTGGTTGGTTGGTGGTTTTCCCAGCACCCGCTACCCTTTGTGTGGTTACGGGACACTTCACCTGTCTTTGGCAGAGGAGTCCATCTCCTTCTTCATCACGTCGCAGGCGTCCTGGAGCAGGTCCTGCCGTCGAGACAGGAAGACAGGTGGGGGGGGGGGAGTCAGGTGGCTGAGCGGTTAGGGAATCGGGCTAGTAATCAGAAGGTTGCCAGTTCGATTCCCGGCTGTGCCAAATGACGTTGTGTCGTTGGGCAAGGCATTTCACCCTACTTGCCTCGGGGGAATGTCCCTGTACTTACTGTAAGTCGCTCTGGATAAGAGCGTCTGCTAAATGACTAAATGTAAATGTACTGTAAGTCGCTCTGGATAAGAGCGTCTGCTGAATGACTAAATGTAAATGTAAGACCAACACAGGTGTCAGCAAGCCCAAACAGGAAGTCATAAAAAAATCATAAAGATGCCACGCCGAGCGTGAATCCACCACATTGATTGATCCCACGTAAAGAACGCGAAACATTTGCGACGAGTCCAAGTCAAGCTCGTGAAATATTCAACCTAAAACCCCTCTACAGTATGAAATATGGATGCAGCTCCTACAATGTCCGCGTATCGGCGACGACCAACAGGGTCCCTCATGCATGATGTAGCGTTTCCAGCCGCGTGGATGCCAGGAGCGTGTTTACAAGCCGGGCCGCGCCTCCGTTCCAGACGCCGCTCGTGTTGACGACGAGGGGGGGACGGGGACGCGTCACTTCCCCTGCCTGAGACGGAAGCTCTGGCTGCTCTCTGCATTCCCACGGTGAGACGGAGCGAGGGCACAGCGCGGGGGGGGGGGGGGGGCTCATGCCGCTCCTATCAGCCGCGGCCCCGGGGGGGGGTTAGGGAGGGAGGTCTCGTCTCTCTCTCTGTCTGTCTCTCTCTGTCTCTCTCTCTGTCTCTCTCTCTCTCTGTCTCTCTCTCTCTCGCCCATCTGAGACAGATGAGCGATGGCATCTGTGCGGGGAGCGGGTGACCTCAGGGCAGGGGAGAAAGAGAAGGAGGGGAGATGGACAAAGAGAGAGGGAGACGGCCAAAGTAAACAGAGAGAGTAGGAGAGGAAGTTGAAGTACAGGGGGCGGGGGTATTGATGGCCCGAGCACACACACACACACAAACGCACACACACACAAACGCACACACAGCAAAGGCGAGCCACGCTGGAAGTCGCTGTTGTCCACCAGCGAAGGCATCTGCTGCAGAGCGATAAGGCATCTCCCCTCAAGACAAACAGAAACAAGCTCTCCGATTGGATGGGCACTGAACAGAGACGCTCTGCTTCTGCACTGAGTTTCTGAGTTTCCTGCCTGTCACAATGACCTGGCTTAACCCCCCCCCACCCCCACCCCACATACCCACAATCTAATGAGGGAGACAAAAGACTTGTCCTTGACAGTCGGAAGAGCTGCGTTAGAGCTGGATGACGAGTGACTTTACCTCACTAATGGCCCCCCGCATATGCGACAGAAGAAGAACCATTGACGAAAACCGCCAGGCGACCGTCATTCACGCGACAGGTATCATTCATCCCCGTTCGACAACGGCTAATAGACGGCGCTCCCCGGTCAGATCACGTCCGCGCCGACGAATGGCGAGCGTTTACCTCTTCGTACGTGGACGTGGAGGAGGCAGTGGCTCCCTGGCTGTCTGCCTGGGAGGTCTGGAGGTGGGGCTCCGGCCCGGGGGGCCTGTCCGAGAGCCCTACCCAGGACGGAGGGCCCTGCTGGGGGGCGAAGCTCTGGTAGGCGGCCCTGCGCTCCGGGGACATGCTGTCCCACAGGCCGGAGATGGCGTCTGACACCACGGGCAGGCCCGTCTGGCCAGGCCCCAGCACGCCACAGTAGACCAGCTTCTCCACCGTCTGCCTGTAGAACAGCATGTACCTATGGGGGAGAGGAGGACCAGTTCCAAAATGTTTAGAAAGCTACGTCGGTACTCTACACAGGACCAGTTCCAACATGTTTCGAAAGCTAGGTCGACACTCTACACAGGACCAGTTCCAACATGTTTCGAAAGCTAGGTCGACACTCTACACAGGACCAGTTCCAACATGTTTCGAAAGCTAGGTCAGTACTCTACACAGGACCAATTCCAACATGTTTCGAAAGCTAGGTTGAGAATCTACAGAGGACCCATTCCCACCCCCAAATTGAAAGCTAGGTAGATACTGCACGGTGATATGAGAGCTGTGAGACTTTCAGTTATCTGTTGATAATCTCTTCTGCAGTTCAAATTTAGAGTTTCATTTCATGCTAGTGAAGGCCACACAATATTTCCTGCTTCGGGAGGGAGGATGTCGGTTATCGCAACCTGCCATTGTGAAAGAATTGATCAAATTGAGTCCCTAAATCACTCTCCATAGAGAGAGGGAGAGTGGGGGGGAGGAGGAGGGGGAGAGACAGAAGACTGTGGGTGGTTGAAGAGATATACAGTGCCCTCCAAAAGTATTGGAACAGTGAGGCCAATTCCTTTATTTTTGCTGTAGACTGAAAACATTTGGGCTTGACATCAAACGATGAATGTGAAACCAGAGATCAACGTTTCAGCTTTTATTTCCAGGTATTTACATCAGGATCTGATGCACAAATTAGAAAATATCACCTTTTTGTTCGAACCCACCCATTTGTCACGTGAGCAAAAGTATTGGAACATATGACTGACAGGTGTGTTTTGTTGCCCAGGTGTGTCCTATTACATACATTATTCAATCAATAAATACCACTGAATGTCTACACTCAGGTTCAGATTGGGTAAGATAGGTTTTGTCTATGCAGACTGTATTCAGAGGTGAAAACAACATGAAAACCGGAGCGCTGTCTTTGGGTGAAAAACAAGCAATTGTGAGTCTTAGAGAAGATGGAAAATCAATCAGAGCCATTGCAGAAACATTGGCCATAGCCAGTACAACCATTTGGAATGTCCTGAAGAAGAAGAAAACTACTGGTGTACTAAGTAACAGACGTCGAACAGGTAGACCAAGGAAAACATCAGCAGTTGATGACAGAAACATTGTGAGAGCTGTAAAGAAAGACCCTAAAACAACTGTTAGTGAGATCAGCAACAACCTCCAGATGGCAGGAGTGAAGGTATCACTATCTACTGTTCGCAGAAGACTTCATGAACAAAAGTACAAGGGCTACACCAGAAGATGCAAACCACTCATTAGCAAGAAGAATAGGAAGGCCAGGCTGGAATTTGCCAAAAAGTACAGAGATGAACCTCAAAAATTCTGGGACAAAGTTTTATGGACTGATGAGACAAAGATTAACTTTTACCAAAGTGATGGAAAGGCTAAAGTTTGGAGAAAGAAAGGAACTGCTCATGATCCCAAACACACAAGCTCATCTGTGAAACACGGTGGAGGTAATGTCATGGCTTGGGCTTGCATGGCTTCTTCTAGGACGGGCTCATTAATCTTCATTGAGGATGTAACACATGATGGCAGCAGCAAAATGAACTCGGAAGTCTACAGAAACATTTTGTCTGCCAATTTAAGGAAAGATGCAACCAAACTGATTGGCAGAGCCTTCATCATGCAGCAAGATAACGACCCAAAACACACTGCCAAAACAACAAAGGAGTTCATCAGGGGCAAGAAATGGAAGGTATTAGACTGGCCAAGTCAATCTCCAGACTTAAACCCTATAGAGCATGCATTTTACCTGCTTAAGAGGAGACTGAAGGGAGGAACCCCACAAAACAAACAACAACTGAAAGAGGCTGCAGTGAAAGCCTGGGAAAGCATCAAAAAGGAAGAATGCAAAAGTTTGGTGACGTCAATGGGTCACAGACTTGCTGCAGTTATTGAAAGCAAAGGATTTGCAACTAAATATTAAGTCTTATTCACTTAAATATGTTTTAAGTATATCTGTTCCAATACTTTTGCTCACATGACAAATGGGTGGATTCAAACAAAATGTGATATTTTCTTAGTTGTGCATCAGATCCTGATGTAAATACCTGGAAATAAAAGCTGAAACGTTGATCTCTGGTCTCACGTTCATTATTTGATGTCAAGCCCAAATGTTTTCAGTCTACAGCAAAAATAAAGGAATTCGCCTCACTGTTCCAATACTTTTGGAGGGCACTGTAAGAGTTTGTCGTGGCCCCAGAAATAACAAGCAGGACAGGTGTTCATGGTCCCGGGCCCTAAGACACAGAGCTGCAGTTATTCCCCACTGATCCAACAGCGTCAAGACCTCAGCAGCCAGCTCTGATCCAACAGCAGCTATCTGCTGTGGATATAGCTACTATCAACAGCAAATGTGCAACTAGGAGCTTGGGTTGAATGCCAATGAAGCTCTGTGCTTTACAACTGAGTCAACTCAGTACATCAACTGTGCATGACTCGGCTTGCTGCCGGTTAGAACAGTAACTGTGATTGGTCCAGCCCGGGGTATGTCATGCTCCATTTTAAGTCCAGTCCGATGTGTAAGCCCCCCCTGTCTGTGACGCAGAGACTGCCTTGAGGCACGCACCCTTCAAACTCCAGAATGTTGGGGGCAGAGCTGACGGATGACTGCGAGGGGACAGACTCATCCATGACCTCCCCCTCCTCCTCACTGCTCTCTTCCGCCCCCTCTTCCTCTGCATCCGGCCCTGGCCTTCCATAGCCCTTCCTTCTGGAGCGATAGGAGCTGTCGAAAGAACACAGGGAGTAAAGCACGTTCGGTTATCCTGACCCGTTATGTTGCTCAGGGTATGCTCTCACCACATGTTTACTTTAAAATACACGGATTCGTATATTAATCGACTTTGTTCCTTGTAAGATAAACCAGCTCTGCATTCATCTGTCTCTCGTGTTTAGGGCCGGCTGCCTAGCGTGCCTCGCTGTTCACTTATCTATTCAGAGACATGGGTAGATGCTGCCCTCAAGTGGCCGTCAATCAGAATTACAGTCAAACAGCCAACTCTACCTGCAGTTAGGGTATAAATTGCGGTATTCCTCTCGCACTTCTTTCAAACTGCGTGGCCCATCTTCGTTACCGAGGTAAATTCCTTGCAAGTGGCCGTCAAAATAAAAACAATTGAATAAACATAAGATGTGTGACTGTTGCGATAGCACATATATTATGGGTTGGGTAGCTCAGTAGTAGGTTCTACAGTATTTGGCTGCAGCTGGCGCTTGCTAAATAAAGGCATTATTACATAATTGATGTACTGATCTGTTTACAGTAACTGACCCTCACCCTTCAACATCAGCAGTCTGCTTAAGTAGCTCTCCTGCTCACGGAGAAACCCCTTAGCATGGTCCAAGATCTTCCACTTTTGCAATTACATCGCAGGGAATTGATTTAGTTGAATATTAAAATGTTTTTTGTGACAGCTGGTGACGTTCTATACAAGCATTATAATCTGCCTGACAACTATGACTCAGGTGTCTGTGTATACAGTACCTTGGCAGGAGTTTTGTTGGAAGTTGGACAGACGACAGTTTTTAGTGTCTCGAACAGGCTGGCTAGGGTGGCTCTATGGCGGGCTTGGAGAGCTCTTCTCCTCTGCTTCTGATGCTCCTCTGGGTCTCTCTTCCTCCCGCCACCGGCAGGAGTCTCTCCGCCTCTGCTGCTTGACATGGTACTGGTTCACAACTGCCGCCAAGTGAATATTTGTTGTTAGGTAGGATAACTGTTTTGATCTAGAGTGGACGAATTGAACATGTCCAATATACATTTTCAAACCAAAATGAAAAACAAGGATTGACAATGAATGCAATTTCATAGCAGATGCTAATATGCTGCTTTGCTCCCTAAAATAATGTATAGTTATCAAACTAGCATAGCTAAATCCTGCAGCAAGCTAGCTAACGTTCAAAATCTACCCACCGAAAAGTTAGAGATGTGTTTATAGTGATTTCTTGCTTGCTAGGAACTTCAAACTATTTTTCAGCGTGGAGCTTCGACCTTTACCTCGGTATTTGCCCACGTGAACTAATATTCAAATATAAAAAAATACAAAGAGACATCAAGATGGTCCTGCTTTCTTTTTTGTGATATTATGTAAATGTCGCCCCCTAGTGGCAGAAGAAGAAGATTAAAAAACGTAACAATATTATATTTCTTTGTTTTAGTTTATTCCATAACTTATGATATTCAGAAGATATCAACAATTTAACAAATAAGATTTTGTTAAAAACACAATGTAACATTTAAAGGGATGAGGTTTAACATGTGAAACACTTAAACCAGTTACATACAGAGAACATCATAAATTTGGCTTCAGACCAATTTGGCAGCTTTGTTTTGGGAAACAATGTCAACAAAGGTACTTCATGGAGGGAGGCAGCTCCCCAGAAATGATTCACACTCACAGGCAGCATACTCTATTGACGACTCACAGGGGAAACTACCTCAGTGGCTGTTAGCATACACAGCAACGTCCCTGGGCGGAGATGAACGAAGGACAGGACTCAATTGAAACCAGAAGCTTTGTTAACACAGTTGCACCCACTTCGGCCAACCTTTGAAAAGCAGGCCTTTCTCTAAAACTAGTATCGGTACCTTCCGGAACAATAAGGGTCACCTGCACACTGTCTTTGTGCCTTTGTCAGACTTCATGGGAATAAACGAAGGCGCTAGCATGTAAACACTGCAGTGTGCGTGGCTGATTTAATCAATCTCCTAAGGTGCCATTGATGTACAGTTGTCGGCGTCAGAAGTACAGCACAGCTGTGTACATGAATGATACACTCTGTGTGAAGTAGGGAGATATTCATGTCGGGTATTTTGATGGGTTGAAAATAGTAAGGAATCAGGCTGGACATCTCCAGTCTGCACAGTACAAGGATAGCAGCTTAAAGGATACAGGTATCACAATTCACAAATGGCAGAAATTGGGTCAAAACAATAAACAGTCTACAACTTGGTAACCCTCTAGTCGACAAAACACACGCACATACTCGCACACGCGCATTCATGCCACATCATTCCTTGATATGCAGGAAGAAGTACAAAATAACTTGACGTTCGGCAAGAAGAACAGGCCACACAAAGGTAGAGAATGGCTAACTACTTCAGACTTCAGGCCCCAATGAAGAAACCCAAATATCTCTCAAGTGCACTGCCTGTTTTTGGTGACGTTTACAAGAAGTGTGCCACACACTGCTTTACACAATATTATGAATGACAGAAAATTGTTCATGCCAGTCTTTATTTATGGGAATGTTGTTGTGTTTCCTGATAAAGTCCTAACACCACTTGTAAGGTATTATTTGAGATAGGCTATGGCTTTGGCCCTGATTGGGTTAAGAGGGGGCCAGTCTGTGGGGAAAAGATAACTTATCACCCCATTTTTGTTTTTTAATAGCAGGTGTCCCCTCCCCCTTGTGAACTAGGTATAGAGTATCTTTTCATCCTTCGGTCAGAGTACATAGATCAGTGTAGAAAAATATATAAATCAGGACAAAAATGTTTTACAAAAATAAATTAAATGAGCAAAGTCATCCAAAGTCTACTTCCACATGACAACTTCACACAAATATCGACTGATATTGCACATATAGGGATTTCTTCCAATATGAAGTAAATCACTAACACAAGTTGTAGAAAAACAAAACACAAGCTAGGACTCCAAAATGATCAAAGGTTGCATGCCTTGTCTGAGTTTATTTAGTTTCTTCTTTTTTTCAGAGAGAACGCAGCTTGTTCCCCTGTCACACAGCATCAGTCGCCCAGTGTCAAATCGTACCATCCATGTGTCACTTCCTGCTGCACCACGCCCCCCACAAACACAATGAAAAGCTGCTTGCTCAAAAAAGAATATGTCACTGGTGAAGTTGGTTAAAGGCACAGGTTTCCAAAAGGGTAGTAGTTGGATTTCTGTGGGTGTTGCCGGAGCTGAAGGAAGGTGGTGTTGTCGTCTAGTCCTGGTCGGGTGGCTGGGTGGGGAGGCTGGGGTTCGGGCTGTCCTGGCGTGTGTGCTGGGTGGTGCGGGGTCTCTGTGCTGCCTCTCTGTAAGGGGGGGGGATGTAAAGATTTCAAATATACACAGACTATACAGTTTATACACACTGTATATCTAGCCGTGACAAACACCCTGTTACTGCTTATGACAATCCATCAATCCATGATAATTAACACATACTGATTGAAACTGCAGCAGGTCAATATCATCAATATTCCCACTAGCCCGGAGACAGTTTATTGGTTGTTGCAGAGAGGGGGAAGAAGACAGACGGCTCTGGTTGTCTATTTTCCGGGACGTTCTCTGGAGGGATTACACAGTCTGTTCACTGTAGCAGTGACGTCTACAGTCTTCAGTACTCCCATTTAACGAATGCACAGCATAGGAGTAGTGCCATGCCGACCATGTATACTATTTCGCACGCCACCAAGAGATTCTCTCTATCTCTTTACCTATCTCTCTTTCTCTCTCCCTCTCTCCTTTTCGCCCCTTCCTCGAACCTTGGTGAGTGTCTGTCCCAACACTCATCATGCAAAAGTGAACGGCTCAGGGTGGCGAGTGCAGCGACGAGACAGCGTAGGGTGGTGGGATCCCAGGAGCGGCTGGTGGACGGCGGGGTGAGGAGGGGGGGGGTGGGATGGGGTTGGATTAAGGGGCGTCGGGCAGCAGCCGTGCCTCAGCGACAACATCAGTGGATCCCGAGCGGCGAGCCCCGCCCACTTCCCATCTTCCTCGAAGTTAATCTGCCCGGCGGTGGCAGATGGCGCCCGGCATCAGCAGCAGCGGAGGAGGCCCGGCGTGGGCCCCTCGCCGCTTCTGTAGTTATGAATGATTGCATCGTCTTAGGCATTAAGTTGGATCAGTGTAATCCAGAGGAGCATATGCAGCGGCCCGCCAGCCAAATCCCTCATGCAGGGGCAGCCTCTCCCTCATCGGTCCCCCCTCGCACCCTCCCCTCCCTCCCTCCCCGCCTCTCTCTCTCTCTCTCTCTCTCTCTCTCTCTCTCTCTCTCTCTCCCCCTCTCTCTCTGACTGCCAAGGAAGTGTTACGATGCCTCAACATCCCTCCGTCATCCCCTCAGCCCCGCCTGTAAACAAGCTAGCACGCCATCCTGAATGGGGAGGGACCGAGCGCGCCCGGCCCCCAAATCGGTCCGGACGAGTTGATTGGGCAGAGGAGACGCTCGCCTGACACCGCAACACACCTGTCGCGAGTTCCCTCACTGTGTACAGGAGGTGGAGATCTGTTGGAAATGTGTCACTGGACACTGATCTGTCATTGGCGATTGAAGGTACAATCCGAATCGTGACATCCCTCTACCCTACTTTTTCTGCAACCAAATTTCCTTCCGTGGGAAATTAATGTTTAAATTAAAGGGCAAGGATGGACTTAGAGTAAAAACCTAAAGCTTGCGAGTGGTCTTTTAAATATATTGCTGCAGTAATATCTAGTATCTCCTAGAATCCACTGAAACAAAAGTGCCAGGAAAAAAAGGCACAAGGAATAGTGTGCTTGTGTGCGTGTCTGTGCATTTTGCAGTGTGTGTGTGTGCGGGGGCGCATGGCCACATGTGCGCGTGCACATGCGTGCATGGGTGTGTGCATCCTCGAAGCACTGTAGCTACCCATCATTCAAACACACACGCACACACACACAGCCTCTTTAGAGTCCCATCTGGGCCGCTAAGATAAGAATTCTTTTGAAAGATGGCCCTCTCTCCTCGGAGCTGAGACCCAGGGAGGCTACTCTGCCTTGCTTCCCCCCCTTTCGGGTCAGTGGACCGGGACAAAACCCTGAGCGGCCTGGCAGCGCTGGATGTGCCCATGGCCTGCTCATCCTTTCTTGTCCTCTTTCTCCCTTCTTGCAGACCTTGACACAAAGTGCCCAGCAAGCCTGGCTGGGGCTTGTGATGATGTTAAGTGGCTCGGCTTTTTGGCCCCGGGGTGGTTGTGTGGATGGGCCGGGGTTGCGGGGGGGGGGGGGGGGGGGGGGGGGGTTTCTACCCTGAAACACTGCCCAGCTTCCACTTATGGGACGCCAGAGAGAGGCTGTGATCGTCACGTCCTGTCATGGCTGGAGGTGAGTGCTATTCCCCCACTCACACTGTCGACAGGAGCAGGCTACAGTCCCTACTACACTGACCGGAAACCCAGACATTCAACCGTTAAGATCTCCAGCCCATGTTGTCGAGCTCCTCCCAAACCCCAAACAGCGAAAGCAAGCAGCAAACGTCCCACCGTTCTGCGCTAGGTGACCGTGTGAGTAGCAGAGAGAGCGCCGCACAATGCTAGCTCAGCACACTGATCCCCCAGAGCCCTCACCGGGGCACGTGATTGCCGTTTGTTTGCCCCCCCGTGTCACATCCTTAGCACTCCCCCCCCTCTCTCTCTCTCTTTCTTCCTCTCCTCCTTTCTCTCCCTCTCTCTCTCTGTCTTCTTCTCTTTTCCTCTCCCACTCTCTCCCTCTCCACCTCTCCCTCTCCTGCTCTCCCTCTCTCTCTTTCTCTCTCTCTCTCTCTCTCTCTCTCTCTCTCTCTCTTCCTTTGTCTCTCTCTCTCTGTCTCTCTCTCCTCCTCTCCCTCTCCCTCTCTCTCTGTCTCTCTCCCTCTTTCTGTCTCTCTCTTTCCCCTCCTCTCCCTCTCTCTCTCCTCCTCTCCCTCTCTCTCTCTTTATCTCTCTCCCTCTTTCTGTCTCTCTCTCTCTCCTCCTATCCCTCTCTCTGCTGACACCCATGCATCGGTGACGAGGCCGGCTGAGGCTGAGGCGAGCGCAGCCCGACACGGTTTGCCCTGCCGCTGGGCTCCCGTGGCGTGCCGGGGAAAACGTCCCTGACAGACCGCAGGAAGTGCAGAAGAGCCCCCAGCGATGAGAACCAGCGCTGCGTGGGATTAGAGGGACTCCCTGACACACAGGCTGGGCAGGGCTCAGGTGTTCTTCTGCCAGACATACACACACACACACACACGCAAACACACACAGTATGAAACAGGCACTAGCACACAGACACACTGTGTGAGTGGCACTACTGTAAAAGAGGACACAGCTGGATATTGTTTATTTCCTCTTAGTCATCATTCCCCTTTCTCTCTCTCACTCTCTCTTTCTCTCTCTCGTTCATATCGTCTGCTTTTATGTCAGGTTGAACAGAACATACTGAAAGAGTCAGTCGGGCCCCATTCACAAAGTCAAGAGAAGCCCCTCACACAATGCCTTCGGATTAACCACATATTCCTATCTGCCCTTCTGCTCTCCTGCCCTCATGTCAGATGGTCCCCTCCGAGTGATGTAATCATTGATTGTCCTCACCTCATTCCCCCCACCCCCCGGTCCCAGCCCTTCATAACATTAGCGTTGTCTATGGATGGGTGGGCGGCTGTAAACCACCGTCAGACTATGCTGCCTCTGAGGCCCCCCCAGGAGTGATTACTAAAGAGATTAAGGGCCCCCCCCCCCCTCCCCGCCCCCCTAGCGATTGATAGGTTTCGCAGGCGATATGAAATAGGATCGGCCCCTGAAACTTGTCCCACATTCTTGTTAGCATAAACAAGAGCACCGTGGTGCTGTCGAGCATATTGATTTTAGATGAAGACGACACCGTTCATAAAATGTGTGTTCGTGTCCGTCATGTGGCTGGGGGAATGAACTGTACCGATCACCGCCACTAGATGGCAATCCCGTTTTTCTCTGCCAAACTTTGTCACAGGTTTGATTTCTTTTTATGTTTCGTTTTTTTTGTAAGTCTCATGGGAGTTGGGGACAGTTTATTTACTCTGGCTTCATTTACTTTGGCTTAATTTCCTGTGGTACACCCAGGCAGAAACATTTCACAGAACAACAACAGAAATGATACGGCCCTCCCTCTGTGGCATATAGCAGGTTATTAAGACTGTTCAGAAAGGATTATCCTGTCTGTACATTTTTCTAGAAAGCTGTGGAGGGAAGGGGGCGTTGAGGGTGCAGGGGGTTGACATGCAGACGCTGTCACTTCCTACAACATGGAGACACATTTCCGCTCCTCCGTAGAGGAGGAGGGAGTGATCGCGCTGCACATGGCTTCATCTGCCCCGGAAAACGCGCCAAGCTCGGTCTGTCAAGCTCACACACACTCACAAACACCCTTTCCACACACACCCCCCCTCTCCCTTTCTCCCCCTTTCTCCCTCCCCTTCCTCCCCCTCACTTTCCTTTTCTCCCCCTCTCGTTCAATTTCTCACTCCCTCTCTCCCCCGAGATAATCTGTCATCTATATTAAGATGAAATCATGGCATTCAAACTGGACTTATTCCCCTCTCCCACCCCCCCCCCCCCCCCTTTCCCCCCACTGGACAATTTTAAGCATTAATGTAACGTCCATTTAACGATGTAAAGCAGATTAGAAGCAGCTTTAGTCTGTGGGACTGTATGGGTCCGGTGGAGAATCCTGATCCCATCCTGGAGAGGGAAGTTGAGGTTGTGTTTTGCATCCAGGAATCCACGATGGCGTGATCTGTTGTTCGGAACACAGGCAATGGGAAGGCTCATCCAGCACCGTTTTGAATTGATGAGCATAGACATGCGGATGATGTTTGTGTTAACACAGCTAGCCGTGAGTTGCTGCTGTTCAGGACTGTACAGTAGGTTGTTACACTGCACACCACTTACAGTGGGTCAAGTGGAAATTATCTATAGTGTATAGACGACGGTACGGACAGTCGTTAGGTAAAAATCTATATTGATACAAAATAATACAAATAAAAACTGAAACTTAAACATAAAACACACAGAGAGAATACCTGTACACAAAATATAATGACAGGGTTGATTTTCTTTCAGACTGTCAGGAGGACCAATTGCTAAAAGCCTTTTAAAGAAAACGGACCGTTAGAAAGGTTTTTCCGTCTCCAGGGGACAAGAAGGGAGGCAGGGAGGTGAGAGTCCTCAAATGCTGAAAGGCGAGATGTCTATTTATTTATTTGAGATTTTTTCCATTCAACCTGACCTTTTCTGACCGAACTGAAGATGGCTGGGGGATCATGGTGGTTCTCTGCATTATGTACTTAACTGACACCGCTAATCCATAGCAGGTCAGTCTACACCATACATCAGGCTCTCTGTATGATGTCGTATTAAGGGGGACATACAGTGTTCCAGAAAAATCTAGATAAAAAAAAGTAGTGTCTGGCCCATAAATCTGAGATTCTGTTGATCCTAAAATCAGATTTAAGGGCTTGTGATTAAAAAACAATATGAGAAAAGAAACGATAGTATAAACAGCATGTTTATTTCACAGTCCTGTGTTGCTTGGTGCAGAACTTTTATTATTTGATGTCGAGAAAGGGAAGCATGTTTCTTGGGTCACGACTCCAAAATATACAGCATGGTTATTTCACACCCGGTGCAGGTTATCACTTCCACCCACACACAGAGCAGATCGTCTTTGTTTAGTCCACGGCTGCAGTTGTTGTAGTTCTTGTGTACCATTTCGACCAATAGCTTTTTGTAATAGAGATTCGGGGGTTTGTTTATCTGTCTACAAAACATCGAGAGGAGAGTCGACAGAGTACAGACGCGTGCCACATATGAGTCTGGTGAAACCCACAAGCCGAAGCTAGTTTTCGCGTGTCACACCTTTCATGACCATGCTAACACAGGCTAACCTCGGCACACCATGGCTGCCCTCTGTCTCTAAGTCTGTGTGGGCGCAACACACGTCTCCTCACCACTAATCCCAGTTCATGTCTCCATAAGACCCCAGCGAGGGCACAGGCATGAGCCTTTGGACAGAGATGGAGACGGGAGGCCCTGACGCCAGCCAGACAGCCTTGACAAGGTTCCATCCAATTGTCACACGCTGATGTGGCAAACCCTCCTTTTGGAAACTCCCACATGAACAAACATCCACAGCACACAGGGTCAGAGCGTTTAAAGGGATGACTAACAACACCACTGACCACTGACCCCCAGAACGGAGCCCGGACCAAGCGGACTATTGACAGGCATGTGTGCTAGTGTGTGCTTGAAGCTACTGTATGGCTAGTCGCAATTAGTTTAGAACCATCTATTTGTCCCCCGTGTGGCATGGGTAAAGGTAATCTATACCAATAGGCTGGAAGGCACAATGGCAGCCATGCAGAGACAGCTACAGTAGCAAACCAATAGAACAGTTCAGTATGAGGTCAGCTGACACAAACCAGGAAGGGGGACACCTTTCCAGCTGTTTCAACAGGAAACGTCCGCTAAGCCGGCGACAGCACGGCACACCTCCACCGCGAGAAGCCCCACCCCGAATACACGTGTGACGGTGTGCACACATACAGGGTGCGTCCACACGCATGCACACATGCACCTCATGCGTGAGCGTCGCGGCACGCGGGGATCCAACGTGCCGGCCTCCTCGCCGCGGCTAGCCCGGCGGGCTGCGAGGCTGCAAGGGTTACGTGACGCAGTGGTGCCCCCTCGGCCGTGGGTAATGAGACAGGGGCGCAGAGGATTTTCCCTCCTCCCCAGCAGGCTAAAAATAGCCACCCAATCCAGGGGGGGAGGGGGGCCTTTGCTCGTTTGAACCCAAACAACCCCCATCACTGATGTCCGCCAGCCCTCTTAGCCAAATCCCTGATGACTGAGCTGTGAGCACAGACGTGGGCTCGGGATTGGTTTCGACCCCGAAACATCAGAGGGTGGACTTCTGTTGCAGTATCAGAGCAGACGTTGACGTATTGCAGTGACACGTGAGGCATTATTTACAATATCAATACGGGTGCGTATGAAGAGAACACAAAGAAGGATAGATCCAGACTGACAAGTCTTTTGCGGTGTTTGACATTGACCGTTGTGAGTTGGACGAGATCCTCTTTAGACTGACCTTGGGTCAAAGTGAGTTCATTACTCAGTTGCTGGCGAGCACTGTACATCCGGCTTCTCCCCCCAAAAACACAAATCTGTGTGGACAGCGCACCCTCCCCTGGGCATAGAACAGGCCCAGAGGCCAACTTCATGTATCTGTCATCTCTCCTGCGCATCTTGCAAGTCTCCCTCAATCTCCCCCCCCCCCCCCCAATCTCCATAGAGCGTTCTGACTGAGAGATGGAGAAACCTCTGCGACGAAGACAAGGAGAGGGCAAAAAGAGACATCTCACTCTCTCTCTCTCTCTCTCTCTCTCTCTCTCTCTCTCTCTCTCTCTCTCTCTCTCTCTCTCTCTCTCTCTCTCTCTCTCTCTGTCTCTCCCACTCCCTGTCCCGTCCTCTCAGCTGGCCCAGACACAGACTGTACCATACAGCTGTGCCTCGTCGGCTGAAGGAATGCAGAGATGATCTATTCCTCCCCCCCCCTCACGCACCCCCCCCCCCCCTCTCCCTCCCTCCCTCCCTCCAACCCCCCCCCCCCCTCCCCCACCCCTCCATGGCTGGCTGGCATGTCTCCTAAGCATCCAGTGCGAGGCCATGCGCGTTGACCTTTATGTCCCCGGCGTTGTCGGAGGCACCTCGGCAGCCAGGCCGCGTTACGTAAACGTGACACGTTTTCACGCCGTTTCGTTTTGGGGGTGGGGGTTGATCTGATTATATTGCACTGACTAACACGGCGACTTCGTGTGAATCTAATGCGCTCATTGTTCGAGTCCTCTGCAACATGCAGTTGAGGTTGGAGAACTGGCATGATCACGTTAAGCCTTTTGCCGTTCATGCGATGCAAACAAGCCGCAGGCACACCAATGCTACTAGGACGAAAGTAGGACGCTTCTACTTCTACACGACGGCGTACACCGCAGTAACTGTCATACAGCAGAACGTCAAATACCTTTCCAGTAAGTGACCTGTGGCTTGTCGGTGCATGGATGCGGCCCGTCAGTCTACTCCTCCATGTAACGCCCGTGGGTCATATAGCGACATGCTAGCCGAGCTCCACCAGCAAGCTATGTGGAGCGAGCGCTGGATCCCTGAAGGGCCCCCGGCAGACAAACGGACACGGGGTTCCGGGCAACCAACGCGTGCTGGGCGGGAGTCAGGAGGAAGAGCCTGCTCATGTGGAACCCTTGCAATGTGTCCAGTTAGATAACAGTTGAATCGCTCCTCCTCTCCAGTATCTCTCTCCATCCTTTCCCTCGTCTCCTCTCCCCTTTCCGATCCGCACTCGGACTCGGCATGTTTACCAGAGCAACCCCCCTCCCCCCACCCCCTTTTTCAGTGTCGTGGTCAGAACCGGTAGGAGGAGGCTGCAAAGAGAGAACGCTACTCGCCGGTCTGCAACCCGGCGCGTTTGCAGGTCGCGAAAGTCCGACTGCCCTTTTGCTGTGATGCATAAAGGTGCTTTTCTCAAAGAGCGCTGCAGTGTGAATGATATCGTTTGAAAAAGTAAACGCATGCCATTTGGCTCTCATGAATTATGCAGCGAGAGTAGTAAGCCTCTCTCAAACAATGAGCGTTATCACTGCTGACCTCCAGCAAGATGACAGCGACTATAGTATAGGATGTTCATCTACACAAACACGGAATGTCAGGCCAGTAGCAAGCAATTTATGTTATGTTTCATACGTTTAGTCCTACTTTAGTTAGTTCTACGTCATCTTTTCAAAAAAAGATGTCGTGCCAGTAGCTTTGAAAGGCTATACAAGAACCAGTGGAACATTACAGTGATAAACCTCTTAAGTTATCTTAGCAGCATTCTACGCATCCATAGCGTGTGTTTGCAAGGCGGGAAGAATGAGTAAGGCTTTTAGTATGGATAAATAGAGGTTACGTTACCAAGCTGAGTCTAAAAGCAGAGGGGCCCAATTAGAAGCAAACCCTCCTTGCTCTTACCAAGTCATTACCATAAACACAACAACAGGAGAACTCATCCATGCGCATGGAAAGAGAAGGCGGCTAAGGTATGGAGACCGAGAGAGAACCAGACCGAGAAAGAGAGCGAGAGAGAAAGAGAGATTAATTAGCATACTCAGTAGAGTTTACATATATTTGATTAAATCCCTCCCGACGCTTGCCGTTTTTAAGATAACCGCTCTTCTCCGAGGCTAAACAATTAGGTTACGTAAACTCATCTGAGAGCTTCTTCCACTTCCATGGCACAGACCTCAAGCCAACATGAGCAGCCCTGCTGAAAACCCTTAATTATTGCACACAGAACAGACCAATGAGGCAATCATTTTCATTTATTTAGTCGAGAACTCACATCTGCGCAAATGTATGTAGGTAATGACACGTTGTAACACAGGTTTTAAAATAGCCTGAGACGATAGGAGTAGTAAATCCGGTGCACGCCGGTGTGATACTAGCCAAAGCCAGTGTGATTTGCTCCATTTTTTATAACGGTTTGGCTGGATTGCCGGAAGCGGGCGTCTAATTTGAATTTCAAAGAGAGTCATCGGCAGAAAGGTTGCGGGTGACTAAGGGTTGACTAGCATGGAAGACGGATTCGTAATTTGTTTTTCGGCAATACAGCCCCGCAGGGTTCGCGTCTCAAAGCTCAATTTGTATCAAACATGCATTGTTGCTTTTCATCAGTGGTCCAGCGATGCAGAGAAAGATGACCAATGACATCATCAGGCCTATTCGGAGCTCCAACAGATGCCCTCCACACTTGAATGACCTATATTTTTAGATTCATTTTCATAACAGAACCAATTGTCGTCGATGATTTCCGTCCTTTAATAGGCCTACACAATAGGCTACAGCCAAAAAGACAACTTAAGGACTCCCCTTGATGTCAATCCATCTGATTGACATCTAAACCCTTTACTTAAGTTCAGGTGTGCTCATTTTCCTGCCATTGTACCTCAATACACAGGATTGGTTCTTATGCAACCAGCGGCTTAAATCCCTGGTGGAGAATGAACAGGCCTTCAACAGGGGAGATTACAGCCAGCATTGGGTGTCATAGGAGACCAGGTGGACATGCTGATAGGCACGCAGGACTGTCATCGGCGCGAGTGGGGCAAGGAAGAGAGGAAGGGGAGGGGGGGGGGGGCATGTTAGTCGGGGGTTATTGTGAGTTGCGTGTGGTGAATTTGACTTAGAGCTTAATGTCCTGGCGGTGCTGTAGGTTCAAGATAAACAAGAAGACGCGGATAAAAACACCAACATTTGCTGAATAACATGTTCATATTTCATAATACAGATGATTCTATATTAAACATGATGAAGGCTTTTTACTGTTAGACAGTACTTTTATTTGGATTAGAGGCTGCACATAATGTTGGCTACGTTGGCGTGCCTTAAGTCACGCAAACTGTAGTCACACTCTTCAGCTAATACACCTTCCAGGTATACGAAGGCATATGTTTTCAGCATCATTTTGGAATGTTATGAATCGTCACGTATCAAAATTGTGGACGTTTTTTATTATATATATACGTATATAAATATGGTCTTTCTGATTAATTAAAACAAAATGCAAAAAGCAGTAAATATGGTTCAAAATTGATTTATTGAAATCAATTATGGATCTATTTTACAACTTATGCTAACATTCCTAATATGTTTGTTTACTATTTACAATGTAGCCTACTATGTCTGTGGTAATTCTCAGCCTATGTTGAGGAATTGGCATCAGTTAAAAAAGTTTCCCTTTAATATCTCGTGAAAATCCCTCATAATCCTCTGAGTATTTTGTTGACCATGATGAACTGGTGAGTTTGTTTGTTTGTGTTGCCCCAGACTAAAAGTCAATCTTTCCGCTTTTACCTGTCACAGTGAAGGACACAGACCATGCTACCTTTGACACAGTTGTACACATACAAAAACCTTTCCAGGCCGGGGATTTCAATTAAATATCCGTGCATTCTGTAGACTACCACTTCTGCGCTTGTCAATGTACTCGCCTGTCAATCAGACGAGAGACAGCATGTGTGTATGGTCCTAGCAGGTTGTTGGCACAGCTCTTCATAAAGATGGGACATTAGTCAGTGTTATTTATATAATGTGTTCCTTCTTTTTGGAGGCCGCGCTGCCAGAGCAGTGCTCCCGGGGGCTTCCTGTCTGTCGGCGTGCAGATGACGAGCGTGACTCACGCTCTGAGACTCCAACACCGGGGCGTCGGCATGGTCCCCGTTGCCCACGGCAGCCTGCTGCTCACCTAGCCGAGGCCGTGACCGCTTCGACAAGGGCACACCGCGGCTAGCATGGACGCTGTCGTCCGGACGCGCGGGGGCTTGTGGACGTGAACGCGTGGGTTTGGTGGCTGAAGGGGGTGTTTGGGTGTGGGGTGGGGGGTTGTGTCCTACCCCAGACAATGTCATCTGTTGACAAGTGTCATTCCTGCTGTCAAGCAAACAAACCCCAAAATAGATTGTCCGCCATTTCAGAGCTCGAACGCTGCAGCCACTCAAGGGGAAGGCATCTGACGCCGGTAGAATCCTTTCATACATATTCTCATCTCCCATTTGAAGCCAAAATGACAAGCGCGCCGCAACAACAAGCCAAGACGGGCTGACATCTCCATGATGGATAGACACAAACAAACTGCACGGGAGCAAGGGAGAGGGACCAACAACAACAAAAAAAACATAAAAGATGCCCTCTGCAATCTCTCTGGCTTTAGCACTGATGACTAACAAGCTGTCGCATGTAGTTTACTGCATCTGCCCTACCGTCATTTCACATGGGTTTGTCAGCATCAGGACGTCAGACAGCATCGGTGAGCCTCTATGCCCTGATAGCTTCACGTGCAAACCATTTTCGAATCATCTTTACCTCAGGAATCTTTAAATGCACGCAACATGACGTAGGTGTTCATGGCATTGACCCCATGGGCAGTCACACATTCAGTATGTGGAATGAGCTAAGCTAAAAATGAAATGCCCAAACAAAGAGATGTTTATTAGGGTTTAACTGAGGAGTGCACCATCGCAAGCAAGATGTGCGTCCCATATCTCCTAGGACACACGTCTCAGTACACATCTTTGGCACATCTAAACACACAAAATACTGGAAGTTCAATGGCTCTTTTGATAGAAAATTCCAGAAGAAAGCCAGTGAAAGGGACAAGAAAAACCTATAGTGAAGAGCTCAAAGAAAAATAATCAGAGAAGGAATTTCAGGCCCTATTCATACAGTTAGCATGAATGAGCGGCCACAGCTTTCCTCTCTCGTCCGCCCTTTCAAGATTCAGTGAAAGGAAGCTCTGGCTGCAGCTGTGGGATGCTGTGTACAGGGGTGAGGAGGGGAGAGGGGGGAAGGGGGGGGCGTAAGAGCTTCCCTCGCATTGTGTCCTCTCTCCTCGCCGCCTCCAGTGAGCAGCGTGCCCAGAGGTTAGAGGTGACAGGTTGGAAGTCGGTGAGTGAGGCTTACCTCGAATTCTCCAGTATAGCATACTGGGAAGGGTAAGTACTTACCGTGCCCCCTCCCTCCCCTGCACTTGCAGTCACAACACGTCTCTTAATACCTCCCCCCACGCCACCCATCCACAGAGATAAATGCTGGATGTACCTGCAATTGGAACCTAATGCGTAAAACCATGACCACAGCGTGTTCACAGACAACAAACAGTACGAGTTTGATTAACAGCAGTGCAACTTTGGGAACGTTTTGCGTTTGCATGTGGCTCGAGGAACATTTTCCAAGTTAATGAACAATGATAAAGGCTTATTAGATGTCTACATGCAATTGTTTTTAAACAAATGAGTTCACTGTTTGGTACCTTGGCTGTGCGGATGGATGCACTGTTCTAAATACATGGGCTTCCAGAAACATCCCATGCATGTTGCAAATGGAAAGCATGTCCCCGCTGTTCATGGTCTCACTCAAGGCCTCTTTGGGTCGTAAAATATCTCAATGCGGCATCTCTGCCAAGGTCATGTCAACAACTAGCAGTCATCATTAGCCACGGACCCCGTTTCATCCTAATCATCTTAGAACTTTCATTAATAGAAGTTACTCTATCGCGACCCTCCCGCCAAGATTGGATATTTTGGTCATGATGCAAACTTCGGTAATCTCTTCTGGTCTGTTTACCGGATTAGTTTGACAGCTATAATGAGGAGGAGGCGGCTTAGCGAGGCCCCGAGGCTGTGCCGTCGGCTCCCACAGCCAGGCGCGTGTGCACACCAGGCCAATGAGCAGCTTGTTGGTGAGGGCTGGCGAAGGGAGGAACTCGTTTGTTGGGAGCTTCCTTATCCTGTTTCCCTGAGAGAAGGCACTCTCGGGACCGGCCAGTAGAGGCGGTTAACTCTGCCTGAGGTTTACATTTACAGTTAGTCATTTAGCAGACGCTCTTTTCCAGAGCGACTTACAGTAAGTACAGGGACATTTCCCCCGAGGCAAGTAGGGTGAAGTGCCTTGCCCAAGGACACAACGTCATTTGGCACGGCGGGGAATCGATCCGGCAACCTTTGGATTACTAACCCGACTCCCTCACCGCTCAGCCATCTGACTTTAGGGCCTGTGCGTATGGACTGGAGGCCCGACACTCTGGCCACGCTCCAGGACTGGGGGCTCTCTAGTTAGTGTGTGAAGTATAAAGAGATTTGGGGTTGAATGGTGGCATTTAATACAGTAGAAGGGATATAAGACAGGGCAGAGCGGAGCAGATAAGGGTTAGGCAGGAGATGGCAAGGCAGGGCTCTAAGGCTCTGGTTGGCCTAGATGTGTGTTGAGCTGGTCTCTCGCAGGACTCAGTAGTGACTTGGGTTTTATTCTCACTCTCCTGCCTCGATCCTTGAGCTTTTTTTGTCACGTTAAAAGGGATCTGAGCGCGGCTTTTCACAAGCTTCCAAACCCTGTACCAAATGAAATGCTATGAACTGTAATTATATTAATAATTCTAGGTACTCACAGATTTGGTCGTACCAGTGCAGTGGCCGTTTGGACCAAATGTTTTGTATTTCAAACGGGATGGGTTCTCGGAGCATGAAAGAATACCATGTTGATGTGATCCATGGCTCTACCGCTTAGTACGGCTCAACAGGGTGGCAAATGTGTTTATTTCTCTCAAACAGCTCAACCAAACAATTTCACATTGCAGCACAGCACGTCCTTGCATCCTGAGCAATACACCTGTCACATTTTAACTTCATTCATCCAGTGCTCGGTTCTCGAGATAATCGAGCCACAGACAGACAGACTGACAGACAGACAAATATATCGCTGCTTTCATACAGTAGTTAGATGCTGAACATTGTAAATGTGAGTGGAACCCTCCTTTCAGAAAGCCTCTGTAGTTTGACTACTCCATTGTGAAAATACACTTCCAGATTTAACCCGATGCCACCTTCAGCGCGATGTCTCACTCCTCGATGTTCCCGCTCCTGTGAAAACTGTGCTCTGAAAGTGTCAGCGGCCCAAGCTGGTGAAAAGAAGTCAGAAAATGTGCCACCCCCCCTTTAAACCTTGAACGTCTGCATGGAAGTGGAGTCCTCTGCCCCTTTTGAAGGGTAGAAGACACAGATGTAGAGAGGAAGTGAGAAATTGAGAGAGAGAGAGAGAGAGAGAGAGTAATGAGGCTGAACTGAGCCCTACATAGAAGCTCTGTACTCATTGGCTTCCATAGTATGTCTGGCATTATGGGTTGGTTGGTAGCCACGAACCTGCAGCAGGCAGATTCCCCTCACCGAGACATGAACAGAAGTCTCCAGGGCAGGACCGCTCGGCAAATGCCCTGCCAAAATGTATGGCTGTTGGCCAGGGTCCCGGGCTCTGCTAGCGGATATCCCGACTTCATCTATCTAAATGATGTGCTCGGCAGATAACGAGCGCCTCTCTGCCCTGCTAGCTTGTAACACAAATCTACGGGGATGAGGGAGGTCTTCTAGCTCATAAACAAGGGGGTGCCAGTGCTTTACAAAGCATTCTGAAAGACTTTCACAGAACAGGATGAGATGAAGACAATTAATAGCTTCTCTCCTGATACAACTGCTAATTCCCACTTCCCACCTGTTCGGAAGTTGAAAAAACAACACTGCAAACAAGCAGCAGAAGACGTGGTTTTGCTGTGAAACAAGTCCAAAAAGGTGACTTTTTGGACTTGTTTGGACTTTTTAGGTGAAAGAAGACAATTTGCATTGCGATCAGTGATGATGAGAGAGCCCATGGTAAACCACAGTCCTGCCATGATGGTGAACCACTCATTCTGTGTCCACATCCACCATGCACCATCTGCAGAACACAGCAACCGAGCTTCTGAAACCAAGCAATGCTTGAACCCCACAGCAGGTGTTTCCCACTGCATGGACACGGTCAAGAGGATCGGCTCACAAAAACTATAAAAAGATGGAGGACAGCACGGAAATTGGGCTCTGGAAGACTGAACCCAGATGTTCACCGCTGGCGATATGTCAGAAGCGAAGGTATATCGAGGCGTCACGTGGAACAGTGGTACAAACATTCCCTCCGGCTCTGCGGGTAATGATACCATCTGAGCGTTAGATGTTTAATTACTGCCTGTCTCTGAATAACTGCGATTGTTTTCTTGGTTTGATACTGGGGAAACGGGGAAACATATCCTTATGTAATGGAACTGGGTCCTGGTATGGAAGTGTGTTGGACTGCACCAAGGCCAGATTGTTGGAACCAACACAAACCTCCACAAAGATGAAAACAGGAGTTCACAAACTGATTGAGGTCATCTGCAAAGCATGATTATATGGAGCTCTCAGACCAGGAAATGAGGAAATATTGTGTTTACTACCAATGAATTTGATTTAGGGCTGTAATTCGTGATGTGACAGAATACCTGCAAAGGATTCAATTTTGACAGAGTGAATATTAAATTATACTATTAAATGTACTGCACATATTGTTTTTCGTTAGTTTTTTTCAAATAAATATTGTTGGAAAGGCCCGTCAGCCATCTATATGCATAGTTTATCTTCTTAGGTTTGATCTCTGTCACACTCATCTGAAAAATACGGGATTGGATGTCTGTAAAAAAAAAGGATGAGGACTAGAACCAGTGAAATACTGTCAGTGAATATTTAGTTGGGGTTTTAAGGGCTATATTTGAGATGAACGTATTAACTTCTTGCCCCGTTCGTCCTGTTTCAAACAGAAAAGGATTTAGGACGATGAAAATTCTCTCTCTGTCTTTTCATATCCTCTCATTCTGTCCCTTCCCCCTCTTCTCTCTATCTCCTACACCGTGACTCTGTCCCTCTTCCTTTCCCAGTGTGCTACAGAGACAATGATCTCTCCGCAGCTGATGTCTTTCCCTGAGGAAGCTCAGCCCAGTCAGAACAATCCCTACCTCTAGTGCTTAGTCCATAAGTTCAGACCTAGACTCAGTCCAGGTACTAGTGCCAGCCCCAGCTCCAGAACTAGTGCCAGGCCTCACTCCTGCCCAAACTCCATTCTCAGCTCCGACACCACTGGCAGCCACCCAGTCGTTTCTCACTGGCAGAGCATCCACAACCACTTAGCCAGATGTAGCGACCGCCATACGGGGCACTTTCCCCTCTCCGCCTCCACAAAGAGCTCGGGTGAAAATCATTTGCTGGAGATGGGTGTGATTGAAGTGTTGCAGTGGGGCTTTATACATGGCTTTAGACATCCATATACTGTGCACCTCTTGATCCCTGTTTTCTCTCACCTTCTCGCACTGAGGCTTTCATTATGGAGATGCACCTGGGGCCACACAGGCCCTGCAGCACACAGAGGCTGGAAGTCAGTCAACATGATGCAATTACCCTCCCTTTGGAGTGTCTGTTTGTGCTTCCACTGTCTCCAAAATCAATAGAAACGCGGAAGTCTAACTGTGCACCACAAAAACACAAAACTGTCATTCGGTGCGGAGCACCTCGATAGCACATTTGGTAAAGAGCACTTTGATAGTCAACGTTATCAAACGGGACAGCGTTCATCGTCTCTGCAATGGGCCCTCCAGGCAAGCGCTGCTTGTCTTGTACAGAGTCGAATGTTTGCTCGCTTTATCCCTGGATAACCTAGTCTCCTTTTTGCAATCATGTCTCGATCTTCTGTTGGTGCTTCGCAATCCTCTGACCTCCAAACCGTTGCCCGTGTACTGTCCAAAGAGATCCTAACTTTTGCTCTCAACTGCCAGAGCTATATGGGAAATGCCGTCATGTCGACCCCATGCAATGCGGTGTCAGTCACAATTTTAGCATGGCTGTCATGCCTTTCCTCTGCCGTGTAGCTTAGCTAGCTAGCGGGCGTCCGCCTCACCAACCAATGAAGCCCGACTCCCTGTCATGCCTGTAATCACTAGGCCTCCCAAAGTGATTGAGGATTACGTGAGTCAGTCACCCTCTCCTTACAGTACATGAGAATCCTAATTCCAGATGGGCTTTTGAAACCCAAGGAGCGTATACATCAAAGCACGGGCCACTTCTCCATTGTGCCGTGAGAAGACGAGCCAGCCTAACGTTTCAGGATGTCCAACAGAGCATTAAAATGCCCAGGAGCTGGAAATGTTAACAAACCCTGTTGTGGAAACATGAATTCTTTTTCTCTCTTCCTCTCTCTCTTTTTCCTCCAACCAAGGGTATGGATGAGGTGCACAGAAGAATGTATCACGCTGAACGTTGATTCGCTCGACTGAGTCCCCCAGCCGGCAAGAGAGGGATTGCAGAGTCCGGAAAACAAGCCAAATAACTGTTTTCATCTGCATTTGATGGCGATGGGATCGTACAGTAAACTGTACCCAACCCCGCCAGACCCTGACAAGCCCAGATCTCTGAAGGTCTAGAGGTCATGCGTGAAGCCAGTCGTGAAACACCTGCCACCTCGGGCTCCAAACACCTGTCCCTCTGACCAGCAGCTGGGCCGGGCTAGCGGGAGGGACAACTGAAAGATATATATATATATACCCCACAAGCAGCCCCCCCCCGCCCCAGTTCCTGTCGACAACCTCCTCCGCATTCCTGCGGTCGCCATCCACACAGCCACGCTTTTCCACTGACCCTTTTTAACAAGTTGGGCCCTTCGCTAAGCTATGTGCCTCCCTCTTGCGCACAGGAATCTCGCAGGCCGCTGTGTGCGGTCGTGGGTGAAGGAGATTCTTATGGAGAGGAACGTGACATATTCGACAACACATTCCACTGGGCTTTTTATGATGCGGGATACTAATAGGCATTCAGTAGTCTTCAAAATGAAGATCTGTAGGTCGCATCCCCACTGAGCAAACACGAAAGCCTGAATTAAAAGCAGCTCTCAAAATGAGAGCATTGCTTCCAGAACTAGGCTAAAGATTAGAACGAGAACGAAATATCCACCATAGGTGAGGCCACGGAAGTCGGTCAAAGCAGACTAGCAAAAAAACTGAAAACCATGACCCAACATAAGTGATGACCTACTGCACTTTAGGCATTATGGCAAGGGAATCCCGAGTTGTTTAAGAAGCTCACAGAGACAGGCCCAGTTTCAGCTGAGCCGGCTGCCGTGCTTGGGCAGGGAGCCTCGGAGAAGTGGCCTCCCAATGCGAGGTGACACGTCCATAGGCTGAGCCAGAGGAACAGCAACTCAATTAGACAAGAACGAGAGGGAGCGTGTCACAGGAGGAAAAAACGTTCACTCTTTTTTTGTGTGTGAGCAGCCAGGCTTTGGCAGACGCCCTCTCCCTGCCCCAAGGATAGAGGCTCTTGGATATTCCCCCACGCAACATAGTTAAGCCCGTCGGTACAGTATCACGATAGAAAACGTCTCATATCGACTTGCTTTTATCTTCCGTGCTGTAATTTTCACCTTCTCTGTTGCCTTTTGAGATCTCTCTCTCTCTCTCCCATCTCTTTCTTTCTCTCTCTCTCTCACAGGCATTTCCCATTCTGATGACGTGATGTGTGTGAGAGAAAGCCCAGGGTAATCTATCTTGAAAGAGGATACCTGACTTTCCACCCAGTCAACCTTGTACAACGCCTCCCCACACCAGAGCGGCTGGCAATGCTGTCAGACTGCTTCTAGGAACCACCATCGGAATCGCTGCCACTGTAATCCCTTTGGTTAAAGATGGAATAGGTCAACCTTTTCTAGGGGCCATGCCTTTGGTGTAAGCTCCGTATGTACTGTGTCATTGACTAGAAAGTGCACCATTCACAGATTGCTTGCTTACAGACATGTAGGCTATCTGTCCAAATGGGATTTGCCACAACCTTTTTTTCAATGTCATTTAAATTCCATGCACAACAAATGACCAATGTAGGTTCCAAATATATTGATGAGCTATATAATTTTGTTGGTCTATTTTCGTTGGTTTTGGCGCTTTTGGCGCTTCAGCCAAACGTTACGTCTATTCTAGGAAGGGCAGCCTGGCATGAATGTTCGGTGACGCGATCTCATGAATTCTGAGGGAAGTGGTGCTGAAAGAACAGCTCCTCATATTACCTGCAGCGGTCAGTCTGGCTAGGAGGTCTCGAGCTGGGTTTACTTTAACACAGTAGCTTGCATTCACAAAGTGCCACCATTTAGCTTGGTGACGGACTGAAAATGGGTTTCATATACGAATAAATACATAATTGAAAAATACAGTGCATGGTGACATGACTAACCTCTGTGGTTTGATGAGGGAATCCTTTTTTTCTAGATGACCTCTGTGCTGTACTGGACGATGTCACTTTTGCGGAGAATCCTTAATTACTCCCTTGTCCCAAATGTCTTTTTTTTTTAGTTCTCAGTGGGAAAGTATCAGTAGCAAAGGCTGTGGTCCTTCAGCATTATGATAACTTACTTGGAGTCACAAGGCTTCCCTTGAAGTCCTCTGTCAAAGTTTTGAAGTAATGCCAGCAGACAATTCCGATTGTATCCTCCTTAAATAGCTCCTAGAATATCTTACAGATATCGGACCTGAGGTGTCTGGTCAATATATGTCCATGAGAATTATATGACGCAAAAATAAAGTGTGCTTTGTTTTAGATCTCTATCAATACAATAATGAAATAAATAAATATTAGGCCTATACGAAAATATGTACATATTCTTAGATGCATTTAATGCAACGGTTGTTTTTTAGAGTAAACATACGACTAATTGACGATACATACGAAAATAAAATACCCTTTTGGCTTTTCCTTTTTGAAACAAAACGTTTACTAAAGACAGACTTTAATATTTACAAAGAGCCGACATTTTTTGTTGTTACTTCTAGCTCAGTTAAGGCCCGCGCGTTAGCTCACACCAGTCTAATCCTCTCCGTGATGTTAAGCGCGCAAGTAATTATTTCTAGACCAGCCAGCCTTGATCAGTGCACTCTCTCTCTCTCGTGGGCTTGATGCCCTACTTTAATTTTTGATTAATTTGATTGGTCAAACTGGATTTGAAGATCAATAAGTGGCTCTGAAATAGCCTTTTACTCCTGGGCAGGCCATTGCACGGGCACTAGGTCCACACGCATGCTTTGTTTACTTAATTTTCATCCGTGAGCGTCTGTGTACAGGTCTCTCGTGAATGTGCTTGCTAGATCAAGGGATTATAATGTGCTTTTTATAAATCTAACCTCGTTGCTCGAAACTTTTCAGGATTTCAACGTGTTGATCCTTCGGCTGTGCATTGATTGTGGCCCATTAATTAGGGTATTTTACACATCAACTGACACTAAAGGCTCTATTTTTTAAATGTCTCTTGACTGAGAAACGAATAAAAGAACCCAATCTAGGCCTACAGGTCCGTTTCCCTTGTGTCCAAACAGAACGCATAAAGGGATCGTTTGATGTCCATGCTGCTGTTGGCTTTAATATTTGCTTTCTCGACTGTCGAGCCGTCGTTGTTCTCTGCGTCTCCCGTGGACTTGGCGGATGATTTACTGCCCCGCCGCTTTAGTTCCGGACTGTCATGACCACTGTTTGGCTCATCTTTCAGAGACGACTGATCCTGGTCCGTTTCTCTGTGATAAAAGTAATTGAAGTTGGATACGATGACGGGCACCGGCAAAGCGATGGTCAACACTCCAGCAATGGCACAGAGCGAGCCGACAATTTTTCCCCCCACTGTCACTGGTCTCATGTCTCCATATCCAACAGTTGTCATGGTGACTACAGCCCACCAGAAGGCATCGGGGATGCTAGAGAAATGTGATTCCGGCTCGTCCGCCTCTGCGAAGAAAACAGCACTTGAAAACAGGATGACTCCGATGAAGAGAAAGAAAATTAAGAGTCCAAGTTCTCTCATACTGGCTTTCAGTGTCTGCCCGAGAATCTGGAGACCTTTCGAATGTCTGGAGAGCTTGAAAATTCGAAACACTCGAACCAAGCGAATGACTCTGAGAATGGCCAGCGACATGCCCTGGCCCTGCGTCTGCGGCTCGTGGTTCGGTCCCTGAGCCTGCTCCGCCAGCTCAGTGCCCACTGTAATAAAGTAAGGCATGATTGACATGATGTCTATGATGTTCATGATGGTTTTGGAAAACTCTGACTTACTAGGGCAAGCAAAGAATCGCACTATGAGCTCGAAAGTGAACCATATCACACAGGTGGTTTCTATGATGAAGAACGGGTCGCTGAAGGTAAGCGATGGCCGGTGCGCCGTGCCGTTGTCCGGTCGGAGGGAGGCCATGAGTTCTCTTTCATCCCGGAACTCGGGTAAGGTTTCCAGGCAAAACGTGATGATGGATATGGTGATTACTAGCACGGAGACAATAGCGATGCCCCTGGCAGGACTGGAGCTCTCTGGGTACTCAAATATGAGCCATACCTGCTTTTGAAATTCATTTACTGGCAAGGGCTTCTCTTCCTCTTTTATAAAGCCCTCATCCTCCCGGAACCTTTCCATGGCTTCCTCCCCCAACTGATAAAACCTAATCTCATCTGCGAACACGTCAATAGACACATTGACAGGCCTCCTAATCTTGCCTCCCGACTGATAGAAATATAGAATCCCGTCAAAGCTTGGCCGGTTGCGGTCGAAGAAGTACTCGTTCCGGAGTGGATCAAAGTATTTGATTCTCTTTCCTGGGTCTCCCAGCAAAGTGTCGGGAAACTGATTTAGCGTCCCCAGTTGAGTTTCATACTTCAGACCGGCAATGTTGATGAGCACTCTCTCGTTGCTCTCATTGTCGATGTCCATGTCCAGCATACCCTCATCAAACAGATGGGGACTGTGGTCTGCGCGCAAGAGCGCATCCATGGCATTTTCGCTGCAACTAAAAGTGTTGTTCATGTCGTTGATTTTCCACGAGCTTGGCTTTGGACTCCCCAGGGTGTTCAGCTCTTTCCTGTAGTCCTCGCTGAGTCCGGTTAGTACATATGGTGGTTGAGGGTGATCCAGCGCGTTTCGGCAGGCTTCGTCGGCATTGCCACCGCTCCCCTTTGCGCCGCCGTTCTCAAAACTCACCAAGGCTATCTCCATACCGAAGCCATTAAATATTCATTCGTAAACGACTTGTAGAGTCAATTAAAAACGTTATCCACACTGGTTTCTCACTCAAGTTGAACTAATGAGCTCCAAATTAAACCGGACGAAGTCCCGTGGACCTTCTTGGCTAAAATAATATATTTGTTCTGAACGCTTAAGCCAGCGCAAGCTCCCTGGTCTCAGTAAAGTAAATAATACCGTAAGAGCAGAGTGAAGACCCGGATGAGAAAAGTAACGATTATTCTTGACGTCAAAAGTGATGTTCAGCCATCGCTGTCAGGGAATCCTTTGAAAATGTCTCTCTGTGGCAATCTCTTCCCTCAACTCAGAGCGAGGAAGGGAGGGAGGGACAAGGAGACAAAGTGAGCGTGAGTGAGAGAGAGAGAGAGAGAGAGAGAGAGAGAGAGAGAGAGAGAGAGAGAGAGAGAGAGAGAGAGAGAGAGAGAGAGAGAGAGAGAGAGGGGGGGGGGTGGTGAGGGTGAGTGAGTGAGGGGGGTGGTGTTGAACTGGTGATGAGAATATTGCGCGTTTCCCTTTCAAGATTGCTTGATCGAGAACTGGGTCTTTTATTTCCAATTAATATATTAAAGTAATTAAAAATATATATTTTAATATCGGCATTTTTTTGAAAGTACGGATTTGACTTTAATATTAACAATTAAAAAAACATGACGCATTAGCCAGGACATTTTGCAGGCTAAATATAAAATCATCATTGAACAAACAATGGCCGGGTTTCCCAGATTCGTTAACAAGCTCTTAACGCTAAGATCTTCTTAAGAACGTTACACTCTTAGAACGTTCTTAAGAAGATCTTCTCTTCAAGATCTCATTAGGTCACATCAACTGTACACACAAATATCTAAACATCCCCCTTAAAAAGATCCAGCGAAAGCGTCCTCCCAGGGCAGGCTGGGAACACAGAGGAGGCAGGCACACTGAACCAACCAGGGCAGACAAGGACAGGAAGTTCCCCAGAGAAACACAGCCAGTGTTCGTAGAGGAGGCAGGATGAAAACAAGACAAAAAAGACTGTTCCAGATGGCCAGGTCATGAACGAACACAGGGCAGAGAGATGGAGGGGCAGAGCGACCCAGGCAGCCAGTGCGGGGTGAGTGGACCAGGCAGGACAAGGTGAGTGGACCAGGCAGGGCAAGGTGACTGGACCAGGCAGGGCAAGGTGAGTGGACCAGGCAGGGCAAGGTGACTGGACCAGGCAGGGCAAGGTGAGTGGACCAGGCAGGGAAAGGTGAGTGGACCAGGCAGGGCAAGGTGACTGGACCAGGCAGGGCAAGGTGAGTGGACCAGGCAGGTCAGGGTGAGAACCAAAATGGCCATGCCAAGTGAAAAGTGAAAGATCCAGTAGACACAAGAAAGGTGACCAATGAGTGGGCAGATAGAAGCGGTTAGGGACATGCAGGGCAGGCCAAACAGGCAAGTCTTCCCAGCACCATCCAATCCGGCAGGGACACGCTCGGGCTGCACTGATTGGCCTCGTCAGGAGCCGGGGCCTAAGGCACAGTCCTGGGGTGTTGGGGGTGGGGGTGGGGGGGGGTTGGTGGGTGGGTGTTGGGGGGACGACATAACCCCCATGCCTCCCTCCTTCCTCCACATCCCACCACACGCTCACTCCTCCAAGGGATCCCCCCCCTCATCCACACCCTCCCCTCCCAAAAACATGACATCTTTAGTTTGGGAAGAGGAAAGTAGGAATGTGTGTGCTGGGTGGGGGGGGGGGGCATTATGATGTTTCGTGCGAGCATGTATCACTGGAGATGAATCATCATTACCCAGCATGCCTTTTGCTCTGATTTTCCGAGGACGACGTTCAGGGTTCCAGTTCCCGGGTGTGTGGAAAGTGGACATAATTGGAAAATATTTCCGGATGATTCGGTTCACTTGACTCTGAGGAAATTGACCTTTTTGGAGCGACAACATTTTCTTATGATTTAGTTTTCTGTGTTGTTTATAGCACATGCATGGAGATTTTGTTGGTACGTCTAACAATGCATCAACCTGCAAAGCAGCAATATTTGTTCATTTATTCACCTTCTTACAGTAGTGATATTGCTGTCATTGAAAAATATCACATACATATTTATACATACATATATATTCCATCTAATAGGTGTGAAAAAAACACATGCACTTTCCTTGGCACTTGTGACTTTTTTGATCATGACATTTACACATGGGTTTAAAATAACCAAGGGTTTCATCCCATCTGTCTTGTTCCAGGTTGACAGTGTGACCCCGAGCTGTGTGTGGGTGTGTGTATGTGTGTGTGTGAGTGTGTGTGTGTGGGGCCCTCAGTGCCTTTTCAGACTCACTTTGTTGCGTAATCACCTCTCACACAGGACTTGGCCCGGTTGGGTTTTGACGTCACGCGTGTTCATCCGTCGAGCGCCGTTACAGCGTGATGGCAGGTGCGTACAGCGCTCGGCCTACCCTGGCAACGACCCTCCCCCCCCTCAACGGCCTCCCCCCCCCCCATCCCCGACTCCCCCCAACCCCCTCCCGGTGACATGATATGTGGTTAGCGTGAAGGCGCGGGTTAGGAAATCGCATCAGATCATCAAGATTGTTGAGAACGAGGAGGGGAAAAAGAAGAAGAAGAAGAATCATCGACGGAGCCAAGTGTGACGTGACGTAAGCACCCTTCTGGGAAGCGCTCGGCGGCGAGCGCCTGGGGGGAGGAGGTGGAGAAGGTTCACCTCACACGTCCCGCTAACGCCAGGCACAACCTGTCTCACCGAGTCCGTCTCTGTTCATCACAACCGGCGAAATAAAACATTGACGTTCTTCGCGACACACTGCTTGACGGACGCTTTCGATCTGACACTTGACGTGTCGGGGGGGGGGGGGGGGGGGGGGGGGGCGTCTGATTGGCGGATACTTTTGGCCTGAATTCTCTATAGGGTGAGAGCAGCGTTGGGGTTTTCGGCGAGGAAGTGACACGCGCGCTGCGATGAAACGGCTTTGCAACGACGACCTCATGCACTCCAAAACATCTCCTTATGGGTTGTGCACACAAGCATGATTTCCACATGACGAGAGCCATGGACAGCCCTCATCCCTGGCTTTTTGTCGCCATTGTGCATCCTCTGACCCACGTGACTGTGTGTGTGTGTGTGTGTGTGTGTGAGGTGGAGGATGAAGGGTACAGTGGTGCCCAGGGGCATGGTGTAGTACTGGTATTCTGGCTGTTTCCTGTTCACACAGTGAGGAGCAGTCTACTGACAGGGCTGTTCTTTCAGTTCTACACAGGCAAACACACATACACACACAAAGGCAGACACACACACACACACACGCACACACACACAGAGGAAGACACACACACTGGCAGACACACAGACAGAGAAAGACACACAAACACACACACAGGCAGACACACACACACACACACACAGGCAGACACACACACACACACACACAGGCAGACACACACACACACACAAAGGCAGACACACACACACTCTGGCCACAGAGAGCGGGAGTGTGATTACAAAGGGAGGAGAACGTGACCTATTTAAAAGGTTAGTTCCTCAGCCCCTTGGGTGGATTAGGAAAACAAAGCATGGCTTCTATATTTATCCTTTTCTTATCTAATGCCCCGGCTTCATCATGATAAGAGTTGTGTGCATGTTATTTGCCCCTGGATTAGAACACTCTCCCTAGACCGTGGTTACAGAGAGAACAACACAGCGACTCAATGTAATTGGCCACTGGCAACATCGTGATTTCACGCACTGAATATGGTTATCAGGAAAGGTTTACTTTATATCTTCTGTTTTGTTTGTGTCCTTCGGGATGTTCCGTTTTCAGGTCATATCATCAGCTTTGTGACATTCCTCGTTCTGGACAACGTTCGTTTTGTTGTTGTTGCGTGTGCTGCATTAGCTCTAAACGGTGGCAGTGCCAACAGATGTGATCCTAATGAAGACATGTCTGAATCACTGGGTTCAGAGCTGCAGCCCTCTCCTGTTTGTGGGGAGATTGTTTCCTGCAGCCATTAATTGAAGAGACGATTCGCTCTGGATGGAACAGCATTGTGTTCCTGGTCGGGATTAGTGTGTGTGTGAGTGTGTGTGAGTGTGTGTGAGCGTGTGTCTACCTGTGAGCAGGCTCTTATTTTTTTCCTGTTATAGTATTTCTCCATGCTTGTACATACACACTGTGTCTGTGTGTGTGTCTGGCTGTGTGTGTGTGTCTGGCTGTGTGTGTGTGTCTGGCTGTGTGTGTGTGTGTCTGGCTGTGTGTGTGTCTGGCTGTGTGTGTGTGTCTGGCTGTGTGTGTGTGTCTGGCTGTGTGTGTGTTTGTGTGTCTGGCTGTGTGTGTGTGTGTGGCTGTGTGTGTGTGTGTGTCTGGCTGTGTGTGTGTGTCTGGCTGTGTGTGTGTGTCTGGCTGTGTGTGTGTGTGTGTGTCTGGCTGTGTGTGTGTGTCTGGCTGTGTGTGTGTGTGTGTCTGGCTGTGTGTGTGTGTGTGTGTGTCTGGCTGTGTGTGTGTGTCTGGCTGTGTGTGTGTGTGTGTGTCTGGCTGTGTGTGTGTGTGTGTCTGGCTGTGTGTGTGTGTCTGGCTGTGTGTGTGTGTGTCTGGCTGTGTGTGTGTGTCTGGCTGTGTGTGTGTGTGTGTGTCTGGCTGTGTGTGTGTGTGTCTGGCTGTGTGTGTGTGTGTCTGGCTGTGTGTGTGTGTGTGTGTCTGGCTGTGTGTGTGTGTGTGTGTGTGTCTGGCTGTGTGTGTGTGTGTGTGTCTGGCTGTGTGTGTGTGTGTCTGGCTGTGTGTCAGTGTGTGAGGAGGGAGGGAGGGGCCAGACCCGGGGGACACGGCTGGCCTGTGAAGAAGACGAGCGTTAGCGCCTGGTGCCTCTCTGCTTGGTGCCTCAGCTCCTGCTGCCAGTAACAGAGGGAAACGGTAACCATAACAACAGGTAACCACTAACAACCGGCATTCATAACGACGGCGGTTTACAAATTAGGTCCTCTAATTACAGTGGAAGAAGAATCTTGTGCCTGGAATCACCAGGCTGGCCCCAGAGATAAGGACGACGCTGTTCTCAGAGGCAGAAAGTCACCACACACACAACAAACAGACCCACAGAGCTATCCACTAACCTCTCAGACAACAAGCACACAGGAACTCATGCAGGAACAAAGACATACGCTCTCCACCGGCCGCCTGTGTTGAAGCAGGCAAGGCGACAAGACCTTCAGTACAGGTGCTGTGGTCCCACAGCTCCCATGGATCAACCCCAGCCCAAAGCAGCACGGTGATATCCCCCTCCCACGATGAGAGAGATGATGATCGGCGTGACCGCTTGGGCACCCCCGGTGCAGCCCCGGCGAAGAAGCAGGATCTCAGCTGGAGCTCGGCGTCCGGGGACGGCATGACCCTCGTTCTACTGACTGCACCGTGTGGGTGAGGTGCTGGGGGGGCTCTGTCTCTCTCTCTGTCTCTCTCTCTGTCTCTCTCTCTCTCTCTCTCTCTCTCTCTCTCTCTCTCTCTCTCTCTCTCTCTCTCTCTCTCTCTCTCTGTCTCTCTCTCTCTCTCTCTCTGTCTCTCTCTCTGTCTCTCTCTCTCTGTCTCTCCTCTCTCTCTCTCTCTCTCTCTCTCTCTCTCTCTCTCTCTCTCTCTCTCTCTCTCTCTCTCTCTATCTGTCTCTCTGTCTCTCTGTCTCTCTCTCTCTCTCTCTCTCTCTCTCTCTCTCTCTCTCTCTCTCTCTCTCTCTCTCTCTCTCTCTCTCTCTCTCTCTCTCTCTCTCTCTCTCTCGCTCTCTCTGTCTCTCTCTCTGTCTCTCTCTCTCGTCCTCTCTCTCTCTCTCTCTCTCTCTCTCTCTCTCCCGTCCCTCTCTCACACACACTCTCTCTCTATCTCTCTCAAGGTTTTGAAAAGTAAACAATTGCACCCGCACACACACACGCATACAGACGCCAAGGCCGTCCCGAAAAAATGGTTGACAAACACGATCGAGGCCCGACAGGCTGGCGAGGACGGGGGCCTGCTACGCCACAAGGACGATTGTGACATTGTGACCGATGCGCCCACCCCCCCCCCCCCCCCCCCCCCCCCCCCAGCCACCCAGGGTTAACCCCAATTCTGGCCCGCGTCGACATGTTAGCGCCTCGGAAACACGGCCGTCGAGCTTCTGCTGATGCTGCCGTTTAGGCAATGTCACGGATGGATGCATGACAAGGACAAGTCAGCGCAAAGGTGGCGTGTGTTTCCACGGGCCAGGATGTGTCGTAGAGTCGTGGAGGGAGCCTGATTGGTTGCGTCTAAACAAGCAGGAGAGAAAGAGCCCGGGGGCTGTTGACAGAAGAACTCACTCTGAGGAGAGCAGGCGCACTCCCGTACCTAGGAGAGGTGAAACGCATGACTAACTCTGCCGCTGCTGCTGTGTGTATGTGTGTGTGTGGTTTGTTGGTGTGTGCATGCATGTGTTTTTTTTACCATGTGTGTGTGTGTCTGTGTGCTTGTGTTCATGTGAGTGTGTAAGGTGGTATGTGCTCCTCTGTGTGTGTGTGTTTCCATGCGCGCACATGCTTCTGTTTGCTCCGGAAATAGATGGGGCTCAAGGCAACTGCACGGAGAATGGCACGGAGGGAGGAAGAGAGGGGGGGAAACAGTCATTTGACTTTAAGAAGTCTTGACAGCAGATGCATAATAAGAAGCGGAGAGAGGGAGAGAGATAAAGAAAGAGAGAGGGAGGGAGAGAGAGAGAGAGAGAGAGAGAGAGAGAGGGAGTGAGAGAGGGAGAGAGGGATGGGGAGAGAAGGCACGTACAAGCGAGAAAATCAAGGGCACCCTGTCATGCGTGTCAGTCATTTAAAGCTACGGCGTCGTCTTGAGCCGAAGGACTCCCGGAGCGAGCCACGCTAAGGAGCGGCTAAGCTAACGCACACAGCGGCACAGGGCGAGGGCACAGACGCACGGACGCACGCGGTACGCAGGCACGCGCGCCGCACGCGCGAGACCGCCGCGGTCGATTCAGCCCTCCATGCGGAAAGCACTCGCAGTGCCTCGTCGACTAGATTTGCAGTCTCGAAAACGGGCGACTCGTGCAGAGGCTGTTGGGATTTGGAGTTCAGGGGGGGGGGGTGTCGGACGAGTCCGTTTGCACCTTCGTGGTTTTCCGAGCACATGATTGTCAAAGACTCTTTCGGGCTCAGACAGCACACAACCATCATCGCGGCGCATGAAGAAAATAGGCCATCAGTGTCAAGATGGCAGCTGTGGAAAGCGCTCCCCCTCTCCGCGGCCTCCTAGCCGCCGCCAACGAGCGCCGCGCGCACGGGCCCGGGCGCGTCCGCCAGAGGGGAGGAGGCGTTCGCTGGCGCGTCGAGGGGAAAATAGCAGCGTCGAGGGACACGGCAGCCAATCCCCGCCCTCCGTTTGCTAGCTCATCCGAACCTCCGGCCCTCTGTTCTCCTCTGGCGGTGGCAGCCTCGCCCACAGGGGAGTCCCTCGCCTGAACGTGGGCTTTCCCTCCCTCCGTCCCTCCTTCTCTCTCGCTCTCTCTCTCTGTCGCTCTCTCGCTCTCTCTCTCTGTCGCTCTCTCACTCTCTCTCTCCTTTCCCGCCAGCGACGGCAGCCAACCATTCCCTTAAGCACAGCAAGTCCCTCCTCGCTACATCTGTGTGTACATGTTTGTGTGTATGTGTGTCGTGTGTGTGTGTGTGGTGTGTGCTCCAAAGCCCTTCGGAAACCAGATCAACAGATCCAACGAGAAAATCTCTGCCTGCTCACAGCAGACTCCAGAGGATATTAACACACGCACGTCCCCACACACACACGCACAGACACGCACAGACACCCACCCACCCAACAAAGGATACAGGAGTGGGGGGATTACGCTACCATAGCCCAGGAGGAATAAAAACAACAGTCTCCTGTCTTCCCCTCCCCTCCCCTACTCATCGTCCCTCTCCTCTCACCACCTCTCCTCTCTTCCCTCCCCTGTCCTCTCCACCCCTCCCCTCTCCCGTCACCTCCCAAACCTCTCCTCCCCCTCCTCTCATCTCAGCTCTCCTCCCCAGTACATGTAACAGTCCACACA
>NC_061066.1:3882781-3888403 GCF_021917145.1 Hypomesus transpacificus
CTCTCTCTCTTTTTTTTCTTGCCTTTTCCTTCCTTCGTGAGCTGTAGGGTGATTCATTTGAGGACAAGTGTGTGGCCTCAGCCTAAGGGGTGGCTTTGCAAATCAAAAATCCTCTCCACTTAGAACGTAACGAGGCCTGATTTAAATGCTGAGTGCGTGAGAGGGTGTGAGAGAGAGAGAGAGAGAGAGAGAGAGAGAGAGAGAGAGAGAGAGAGAGAGAGAGAGAGAGAGAGAGAGAGAGAGAGAGAGAGAGAGAGACTAATCCGTTCCAGCAAGAGAAGCATAAGCTTGGTTTTTATCTACACTACAGAAGCTCCCAACTGGCTGTATTCATGAGCAAATCTAAATCAAAAAACGTTTTGCGAGCCAAAAAGCATTGACGTTTGCGTGTCACCTTACTACACGGACACGCTTTTGGGCCAGCGCTGCACTGCATTGTTGTCCTGGGAGCTGACAGGACACATTGGCTTGTTGTTAAAGTGACGGGCATGTGGTCTGCTCTCCAGAACGAATGGGCAGTTTATTCTTATCACATGATGCCATCACTGCACACTGCCCTTCCACAACAAAGGACTGCCACCCTATGTCCCTTTCCAGAGTGCCCACACACACACACACACACACACACAGACACACACACACACACACACGCAGGAAACAATATATATGCACACAAACTCCACACCTCCACCCCACCCGTCCATTGCCTACAAGGTAGTCTTCACCAAACCCCCCAAAAAACGAAAGATTCCCCATTCTCAGTTTCAGCCTCTAACCAGGCCAGGGACTGACATGTCCAGGAGAGGCACATATTTTACCCTCACACTCCCCATCCTCCCTCAGATAACGCTCTGTAACGTCTGCGGGCCCTTCAACACCCTCGATCTCCTCAGAAGTCCTCCCCCAAAAGTTTGCAAGCCTTCTTTAGAAATGTTCATCCAATCTCCAAATCTGGTCCGGGGCCCAAATATGTGTGCGTGCGCACGTGCCATCCCTGTAGTTCCTCTTGAGGCCGAGTAAAAAATACACGTCTGCCACGCAGTGGTCCATCTGATGAAAGACCTTGCTGGAGGGATGTGGGGCGCTTGGTGACGAACGCAGAGATAAGAAAGAACAAAATGGAGAAAGAAAAAAGCAGGGAGGAAGAATCTGGAAGGGTGAGAAGCTGGGTTATGGAAATGACGTAAAAAGGCCGCCTGGGTTCTATTCATATGTGTGTGTTTCTATGCCTGTGTGTGTGTGTGGGTGTGGGTGTGTGTGTGTGTGTGTGTGTGTGTGTGTGAAAGCTCTTGTAGTCATCCATCACCTAATATAAAGTGGTCTGTTTGCTGCCCTGCACCCCTGGGGCCGTCCGTGCGTCACCAGCCATCCAGACCGACGTCTTCCACATCCCTGCTCTTGTTACTGTACTAGAACAGACTTCACACACACACACACACACACACACACACACCACCACGTTTTTCAAGAACAGGCGATGTCTTGGTACCTCATAGACAGAACTCAATCCAACACCAGAGGGCGTGGTCTGTCTGTTTCTACCTGTCTGTCCGGCTGGAAACAATATCCTTCCGACTTGTCTGTCCTCCCGCAGAGAGACGAGCGTCCCGTGCGTTAAACAAGGCCAGTACACAGTGGGATATACGGTCATCTTTCACCACGTTAGCCAAAACATTCCTCCTTATCAGGCGTGCTGCCGGGAGCGTCGGCGTCGGCGACAGCGGCCCCTCTTCACTCCCCCCATGTTTATGACTGAGGACCATCTGCAGGCACGAGGAGGCTTTTGAACGCAGGCATCTTGCCTGCTCACCTGCTCCCAAGATCCCATTGCAGGCCTGGTGACGCAACCCGGTGCGAATGTAGGCCAGGTCCGCCGTGAAAAGAAGGCGAGCGTTTTCCTCCACGTCTTCGGGACCAGCGCAACGCAACGGGTTCCACACGTCGGGTGCCTTCCCCACGCCCACGGGAAACGGGTGAGCCGCGGGCACAAAATGGCGCCGCACGGTGGTTAGAGTTGCATTCGCTCGACGTTACTCCGTTAGCCCCTCAGAGGTCGGATACGCTCGCGACAGGCCAACGAGTGTGGTTTGGTTAATTATTTGAATAGGTTTCGCCAGAATTAGCATATGTGTTGTTGAAAGGTGCGCTAATGGATGGAAAGGCCCTGGAGTTGCGAATGCTTTCGCTTGCAACCGATCAACACACACACACGTTTCCGCACCAGTTTGTGTGTACAGTAGGTCAAGGGCCTCTCTAAAACCTTGCGCAGAAAGGCTTGTTTACACCACACTGGAATTACTAATGCATTCCTCCATTTAGGAATATCTTTCACATTTCATAGACACATAACTGAATATTTAGCCTGCGTGCTATTCTGGTGCTTTGATGGAACACACCGGAAGGGAGAAGTGTCCTTCAGCCTCTGTGTGAGTGTAGTCTTTAATGTTATTCTGTCTCAATTTCCCCATTAGTAACAGATTTCCTCCGCGCTCCACTGTACGTTTTGCTAATGAAGCCAAAGCGCTTCTACATGCCGGCCATCTGGACGGTCGCTCATGTGCTAAGAATGCAATGACTCACTGGCAATATGGAGTTGGAGGAGAAATAAACCATTCAAACTCACCTTGGGTCCCCTGTACATGAGCTCAGGAACAATTCTGTGATGTCTGATACATTTAAACAACGTCTTTACTGTACATGAAATTGCAGTCGAAACTGTAGTATACAACATCGTCTTGATGTTGTTTTTTCGTTCGTCTTGACTGAGGTGAGGAGTTGATTCGGTGTATGACCCCACGGTCAGCCGTGCTGTTGAGCCTTGTCTCTTTCATCCCATAGGCTGCATCCTTGTTTTGGATTTTATTCAGCAGTCTTTCATGATGCACTGCACACCAGAACACAGGAGATGAGAGTACGCTGTTTGAAGTTGCCCGGTGTGGTGTGTTCACAGTGAGACCTTTGGCGCGGGGCTGTAGGATTTGTTTGCCTTCCTGTTTGTTTTGGCTCTGGGGAAGGGGCCACAGAGAGGTCACCAGACAGTTATGAAACCCACCATTACACACACACACACACACACACACACACACACACACACACGCACACGCACACACAGCAAAACCACATACATACACACCTGCACTGCACGCCGACATAAAAGACAAACCCACGCACACACTCAAACCCACAAATAACACACACACACAACGCTGTTACGCCAGGCATCCTCGGGTTTCTGTACGAGCCGGGGGTTGGTGTGTGCAGCGTCACCTTGTAACTCAAGAGTCCCCCCCTCCCCCCCCTCCCCCCCCCCCGCCCCGGCGGAGCGTCCGTCATTAAAACCCCCGCCGGACTTTTAGACAGCTTTGTATTGTATCAATGATTCAGTTTCCCCGTCGCCTCGGCCAGCGTCCTCCAACAGCCTTGACGGGACAGACAATAAGCAGCAAGGGGAGACGGAGGGGGGCGGTCGAGACTGCAGAGGACATGGGGAAAGGCAGCACTCCTTTGTCCTTTGTCTGGCACCCGAGGGGACCCCTGGCGGACCGTCCTCAACCCGTGAGATGCCTTATCAGCTCGTGACAACGACATCCCCCCTTCGTTGCGCCCCCCCCCCCCCCCCCCCCCCCCCCCCCCATCATAAATCCTTCCCATTCGAAATGGACGTGATACTTCATGTGTCGGTCCAGCAAGCCTGTGTCGTTTCCTTAGCTGTTGTGTGCGCAGCCTTGCCGGTGGGAGAGGAGCTGAGCGCTCCGGTGATCACTCATGCGTGCGTCTGTGGTGATTGACACCGGCCCCAGTGCCGTGTAATAAAAGGAGGTGGTGTTTGCTGGAGGTTGCTGTAGGGATCCACAAAGAGGGTACCTGGGGAATGCCACATCGCATACCTCACATGCGTGACACCAGAGATAGACGCCCCCCCCCCCCCCATAGTGACTAATGGACGTCTCAACTTGCAGCTCCGGTACAATGCCGTGATCTCGTTTTTGTCTTTTTGTGGTCTGTGTGTGTGTGAGGCAAAGGGGGTGGAAATACTTTCAGCTGGCCTTCCCACCGAGCTAGGGTTACATCGGGAAGAAGCCGCAGCGTGGAAGTCATGCGTCGGTGCCCCCCCCCCCGCCGCACACACACACACAACTCTACTGTTCCTTCTCTTCCTCGGGCTTCACTCTGGACTTGCCAAGAGTCATTGTTTTTTTCCAGCTGGGTTGGGGGTGGGAGGGAGGGAAGGAAGGAGGGAGGAGGGAAGGGGGTGAACAACCAGTCAACAGATAGCAGTGAGGGTATAGGGGATGGGGGGTGCAATTCTCCTATACCATGCTGGACATTCCACCATTTCATTTCCACGTCAGGAGCACGTTTCCGAAGATGACGTCCGCTCCTCCTCCACTCCTCTCCACTTCCACAGCCTTTTCCAGCCAGTCAGAGGCAGTGCGATCAGTAGCGCTCATAAATACTGGCCCAGGCAGTAAACCTAGCCCACAGGCTATGTATAAGAAGAGCCTTGCGTGGAAGCCTTCACCAAATGCCATGTCTTACTCGATACGCATTTCTCATTTAGCACTCGGTGGGATAGAGTTAAGATGTTGTCAACCTTGCCCTTCACTCGATTATGTCCCTTTGTTCATGATGAACACACACACACACGCACACACACACTGTGTTCTCCCTCTCGCCGCCAGCCAATTCTATTCCTTCTCACTCTGACGCGATGTGGTGCTGCGATTAATCAGGGATAGGAATTCAGGCCATTCCAGTCATGCATTGTGTGGACGCTGGAACCAAGACGGCTAACCTCCAACCCCACATCATAATTGTCTTAGCGTATTGTTAGACCGGGCTGTAAAAAGCTGCCATCTTGTTTTATTGCAGTTTTTTTTCACCCCTTCAGAAATGTAGCCTTGTTAGTCTCACAGCTTTTGTGTGAGTATACCCTGTCTGTGTCGCTCTTAGGTACGAAGAGATGTGGACGGCGTGGCCTGAAAATGGGAGGCAACAGAAACATTTCAGCACCGACAATGAGCGCGATGGCCTGTCAATGGGTCGTCTTAGCGAAATGTATTGTGTCAAATCCCCTCTCAGCCGCGCTAATCTAACGAGGTAGAGAGGGGGGCGAGAAAGAGAGAGAGAGAGATAGGGGGTGGAGAGAAAGGGGAGAGAGAAAGAGAAACAGGGGGAGAGAGAGAGGGGGGGGGAGAGAGAGGGGGGGGAGAGAGAGGAGAGAGAGAGAGAGAGAGAGAGAGAGAGAGAGAGAGAGAGAGAGAGAGAGAGAGAGAGGGCGGCTCTCAGACACAACGTCCGTCGTTGCCAAGCCAGTGGACCAAGAGGGCGGGAGCAGGTCTCGCAGGAGTGCCATCTCCAGAGCTGCATGGACCCACAGCAGGGACACTGAATAAGAGGGCTTAACCCTGGAGAGATCTACAGAGAGGGAATTACTGGCGATGGTTAAGAAATCAGTTAAGAAACTAGAGAGAACAGGCCATGGAAAAGACAATTTAAAGAATACAGATATTATCTCCCTGTGTCATTATATTATGATAATGATGATATAGTGTGGTAAAATATGACATCTTCCTGTTGAGAATATGGTCCAATACCGAATCAGAGCAACAATATTGGAGT
>NC_061066.1:3888503-3954595 GCF_021917145.1 Hypomesus transpacificus
ATAAAGCACTTTGCCCAACGAGCATCTCAGAGCATCTTCCCTTTCACCTCACGCCTCATTGGCCCTAACTTCATAGAGGGTGTGTATCAGAGCTGGCCTCATCTGCATAAATATCCCATCATCCCACATGGGTTGACCTGAGCGCATCGGGGGTCTATTAGCCTGATTAAAGAGCGGGTGTGATGGGGCTGCCAAGGTGTTCACCTCTCTGAGAGACCCAGCCATAACAGGAAGGGTTTTCCGCAGTTCGTTTTGAAGCAATTACAAACCTGTCCCACCTCTCTCTCTCCTCCTTCCTTCTCTTCCTTTCAGGGTTGTTTTTCTCGGAGGCGCTGCGCGTGTCACATCCTGTTTGGGGAGGCCTTTCCCCCAGTCGCTGACGAGGGCTGACACCTTCGACACCGCCGTTTCCCCCACAAGGTGACCAAGATTCCCTTTGATCCGGCTCGACTTTTATAGACTTCACAAGGCTGCATAACAAGTTTACGTTGACCAAATACTACACCTTCCCTCTATGTGAGGCATTCCCCCCCTCACACAGCAACGCTATGAGTGTGTGCGTGTTTACGGCGCACACACTGCATAGGAAGTTAACAGCACCTCATAAACTGGAGACCCCGCCCCCTTTATGACAGGACGCGTTGATCCCCCCTTGGCAACCAATGGCGGCCTGCGTCGATCCTGTATGGAGGATGATACGGCCCCGACCACCGCAGGAGACTCTCAGTCTGTATACCCAGGATCCAGAGCTCTCACACAAGCCATACAGAGGCAAACCTGGTGAGGTGAAGTGTGCGACTGTCACACCTGCATCCTGGTCAGACACCCCCAGCGGGCACAGCGAGATGGAGTGTGGGGCGGTCGGGCAACGCTGCGATTGGCTGTGAAGGAGGCCGAGGGCACGCGCATGCACTCAAAGACAGGCCCCCTGTGCAGTCCACCTGTATTCCTTTCTCCCTTCATCTCTCCTGAACTCATGCTTTCTACATTCGGCACTCGAGTCTTACCGTTTCAGTCGTACATACACACACCCACACACTCACGCACACGCACACACACAAATGCTTTCTCTCTGTGTATCCGGGGCCCGAGGGGGCCTGTGTGTGTAAACACTTCTCACCTCTCAGTAGCTCCAGTCTCAAGTGAGGAGAGCTCACTGGGCCCGCGGACTGGGGTTCATCCATCTTTGGCCCACACAACAACAAACTGCAGCCGAACCGTGTCTCTCTCGCCTGGGGAACACCTTGTATCATCTCCCGCCAGGTGGGCTTGTGTTTGCTAATTCAATGTTTTTCACTGCGTTCCTTTTGTATTGTTGGAAGTGGTCTGGATTTTGTATGTGGCCAGAGCTGCATGGGTCTCCTCTGTTGTATACTTTGCTTTGGGATACTTCTTGTGTATGTATTTTTTGTTGTGAAATGCATGCAAACTTGAAACTTGAAAATTCACCTTTCAAAATTCACGTCTTTCCCACACACAGGCATGCGTGTGCTGTCATAGATATCGCTGTCGGCCTCGCTCGTGTCCTAGTTCCATTTTCGGCTACGCCTAAAGGTAACCAGCTGAAGGCAGGTGACCCTCTTCTCACCAGCTCATTCTAACCCCGGCGCAACCGGAAGAAGCTTTTCTTCATTTCTAGAATAATCTCTTCTCATTTCTAAAATATTTGTTGTTGTTCTCCCTCTCTCTCTCTCTCTCTCTCTCTCTCTCTCTCTCTCTCTCTCTCTCTCTCTCTCTCTCTCTCTCTCTCTCTCTCTTTCTCTCTCTCTCTCCCTCTCTCTCTCTCTCTCGCCTCTCTCTCGCTCTCCATTATTCCAGTCGGAGGTTGGCCGGTCTAGACAGGCAGAGAGGGAGGGGGATATTTGGGTCACGCTGCAGCTGAGCAAAGCTGAAACGGTGGCTCAGGGCTTGTACAAAACAAAGACGAGCAGCCAACGACCGGTTCTGGTTTTCCCGGGGTCTTGCTCGTCAACAATGCGGCCACCTGGATCACCCTGGACGACATCTGCATGTGGTGGGTGTCGCTGCAGTGAAAGAGCTGTGATGTAAGTAGCTGAGTGCACTGAGGCGAAGTGGTGTCCGGAACATGATGAATGGCCATTTAGATAGAGTGAGACCTGTGGCCTCTAAGCATAGAGACACTCTCATGTGATATGCACTCAAATACACACGCACACGCACTCTTTCGCCCATTGCACACGCGCTCACAATACACGCATGCATGCACGCTCTCTGACAAACACTACCACAAACGGACACACAGAACGAACACGCACGCCCGCGCGCGCGCACTCTGCCTCAATGCATACCCGCACATGCACACTCCATTTCCCGCTTGGTAGGATATCTGTTCTGCATGATAGACGTGAGGAGAGGAGGGGGGGGGGGGGGGGGGGGTTGGGGTGGGGGGGTGTTGAGGGGCGCTGCTCAGCGACGGGCTTATTTCCTGCTCCGTCAAAACCCCATCTCTGCCGTCTTGTATCACCGTCTCCATATGAACAGGACCGCAGCATTGGCCCGGCAGACAACCACATTTCCCACGATGCATCACCTCACACGAGTCAGACTTCCTGTTGGACGTTTGACTGTCAGGAACAGCTTCCTCGGTGGAAGCTGTGTCTCAATAGAACCGAATAGATGCTGTGTACGCGTGCGCACGTCGGCGTGCACGTGGAGGCCCCCGGGCCAGGAAACGTTTGATTAAGAGCTCCGTTTTACATGGGTCCCATGTCAATATGGGATCGCCAATTCAATCAGTCGTATGGGCGGGCGGAGGGGGGACGCCGGGTCGTAAAATTCCCAGAAAGACGGAGACGCATCTGTCACCATGGGAGCCAACAACCTGTCCGCCCCCCCCCACACCCCGCTCCCTCCTCACAACCCCCCCTCCGGTGTCTTTCCTCTGGCAATGACAATGACACGCTCGTGATCACGGAGGAGGGGGAGGAGTGGGGGGGGGCGACACAACAAGCCTCTGTGAGCTTCCCATTGGCTGTCCCCGTAGGCATCCCTCATTCGATTGGCTAGCGGTGCCTCTTTCACCTGTCAACTTAAGCCCCCCTTCCTAGCGATATTCCAGTGTGCTCCGCAAATGATTTCTACAGACACGCTTTCACAATATCCCTTATAAAGATCGAAACGTCCAATCAAAATACAGCGTGGGTCTTGGATATGCCATGTAGCCGGCGGGCATGTGGGTTATATCGTTTATCAAATCATAGAATCAAATCAATAAACACTATAGGATACAGGATTAAATATGTACCAACGTGAGGCATTCTTCGAGGCTTATCTGTTTATTGTTTTCCGCAGATTGGAGGCTACAGCATACCCCTCGCCTGCATCTTGCAGTACGTACAGCCTGCAGTATTTCTTTCGAAGCTCAAATCTTTGGTTCTGTTACTGCCTCGAGGGACCCCTGTCACGGTGGGGGGGGGCGCCCCGGGGTCTCCTGAATGAGACTGCTCCTTTTGTGACAGATTGTGGACAGAGCCAGATCGGAGATAGCCCCGAGCCAGCTCAGCATTCAGACAAGTCTGGCCTGCGCAAATATTACCAGACAGCTGAACCTGCAACATCTTAAAAAACGTTAAATGTCAAAGGGAGTCTGGCTTGTTACCGGGGAGAAAGAGGGGATAGGGGGGTTGGGGGGGTGGGCAGGGACAGGACGGGAGGGACTAGAGAGGAAAAAACGATTTTGAGGATCAGCCATTTTCCTGTTTGGGGACGGGTTGTTTTTTACCACGAAGAACTCAATCATTTGGCTGGTGACTCATCGTTTTTTTTTTTAATACTTTATTTTTTAATCAGATAGGTGACAGGCAGAAACCAACAGGATTGCCAGGACATTTGCATGCGTGGCAGTGCACTGGCAAAGTAAGGGGCTTCTTGATCATCTCTCCAATGAGAAAAAAAAGGTTTTGTTTCATTGTGCACGTTCAACAACAACCACAGACACCTTCATCACGCTGGCAGGCCTCTGGAAAACACACGCTCGTCCCGACGCCCTGCCTCCGTCACATTACCTAGACTGCCGTCGACGGAAGGGACGATACGGTTGTCCCCGCGAGGCAGCGATGCATGGATTGGCATAGCATCACGGGGTGGAGAAGACAGGGAACATCCATCTCAGCTCCACCTGCAGGTGGCCATCTCCTTCCCCCTCCCCCAGGGTCCGTCCTCATTATCGGGGGCCAAACAGGTTCCGATGGGCCTCATTAATAATGAATGGGATTCAGTGCGGGAGAGTTTTTATCACCGGCTACGTGTTCCCAGTGGACCACCTCCCCTCCCCCCCCCACCCCCACATCCTAGCCGGGGGGAGAAGCGAGTGGGTGGTTGGTGAGTGTACGGCTGGAATCTGGTGGATGAGGAGGATGGGGGGGAGGGGGGGGAGAGAGAGCACCTGTCTCTTATCTCTCGGCCGTTGTTCCGGTTGAGCTCGTTATCTTCAGGATGCGCTGGTAGGGTACACACGCGGACGGAGCGCCTCCTTTGGACGACAACGCCTGCAGAGGTGCACACATACATCGGCAAACACACTCGCAAACACCCGCACAGACAGCCTCTCGGGTCAGTGGAAGGATTTGTTAGTTTTTTAAATGAGGGGTTATTAACCTGACTGTAGTCCAATCTCTGTTAGCTTATCATGTGTGGGCATCCTGACTCCTGTCTGTTTTTTATGGGATGGCTCATAAAGAGGTTAGATATGCAAACATCATATGACTCCACTTGAGCGCCACACGCTTGAGCATACAATGGAAGTCATTTAGTTTGCATTTACAGCAGTATCGGTTTCTAGGATGTTTTCGCAACGTAGATATGGGAACGTTGTTAGCAACCCTCAATAACCCTCCTCTCCCTCTCAGCTGTTCTCTCCTTTCCTCTCTGTCCTCTCATGTCCCTTCCCTTCCTCTCCTTCTCTCCCTCCCTCTCTTTTTTTCCTCTCCTGTCCCTTCCTCGCCTCTCCTCTCCCTTCCTCCCCTCCTCTCCCTTCCTCTCCTCCTCTTCTCCTCTCCCTTCCTCTCCTCCTCTCCTCCTCTCCCTTCCTCTCCTCCTCTTCTCCTCTCCCTTCCTCTCCTCCTCTTCTCCTCTCCCTTCCTCTCCCTTCCTCTCCTCCTCTCCCTTCCTCTCCTCCCCCCTCTTCTCCTCTCTCCAGCGGGTTGGTGACAGATGGAGGAAAGACAGAGGGGGATGTACTCCTGTCATCGGGCCTTAAGTTACAGGAACTCACAAGGCAGTCTCTTTTTACCCTGTCCACTGTCCTAAGACAGCAGTCATTTTCAGCATTGTTTCGCTCTCGAGGGTGCAAAACAATTCACAGTTGAATTTGTACAACTGAACTAGCATTATGTCATGTTTAAAGGGTCACGGTTATAAAGTACACACCGGTGCAGTCAAATCCTTCCGAGGATGTACAGTACGTGCCAGATGTATATATTTAGGAACACGATCGAAGAGAATGGAGGGAAATCCAGCACGGCATGGGTTTCAATCCCCACCATCACAGCCCCTCTGCCCGACAGGCACCAGCCTTGGCGTCAAGTCACTCTGTCGCAGATTGAAAAGGACAAGGTTATCCGGCTGATAGTGGTGTTCATTTCACCTCTGCCCCGATAGTGATATTACCTCGCCCCCCCCCCCCCCTCCCCCGGGGGCCAATGTGAGTCTATAACACTTCTATTGAGTTTGATGTCCATAATGTCATGCTTCGCCAGGTTTTGATTTGCCCCCACCCCCATTCCCCTCCACACACACACACACTCCATCACCTCCTTCCCTGTCCCTGTCACCCTGAAACATACGTCTCTCCTCAGTCCCTCTCTCCCCAAGGGAGGGGCTGGGAGTTCCGGGCTGACAGGGGAGGACACATAAGTCCCCCCCCCATCCGCCCCCCCCCCCCCCCCCCCCCCCAAACCGCCGAGTAGGAGAGAAATCACAAGGACGCGAGCGAGACAAACGACTGCACGTCAGGAGCAGGAAGTGGACGCGGCATTCCATGGGGCGCTGCGCGGCGGCTCGTCATCCAGGCCTTGACAACCGACAGGCGGCGACGACTCCCTTTGGAGGATCGCAGCAGGGGAGGGAAGAAATGATTGAGTGGCGTTGCGTGGGAGGGTTGGAGGGGGGGGGGGGGGGGGGGTGAAGGCGATGCTGAAGAACCGCTCACATGGAAAAGGAAAAAGAGATGGGGAGGAGGGGACCTTGAAGTAATTTGTGCTAAAGTGGAACATTTGATTTGAACAACATGCCCGGCTTAAACATGTTTAACCACATCCTCGTACAGTATTACAGTTTGCACCTCTTTGATTTCTCGATGATGGTCTACTGAACAGTGTTTCATTTGTCTGGTTCCTTTCCCCTCCTGCGGTGACATAGAGGTCTGTGGGATCAATCCCACAGACAGCTCACTGTTAAGACCAGCCACGGCTGGGACCCGGAGGCGGAGCCTTGATCGTCTGTCACCTGTGGATTCATTTCTGTAAAGATAGCTTTACTGGTACGGCACACAACACGGAGGGCATGTTCGACCTCGTCTCTGTCAGGGAGCCGAAAAGTTCACGTCTCCTGTGTACGGAGAGCCTGATAAACATCCATAGTCCGCAGAGCCCTGAGTCTTGGCCAGGATTCCTGACTTTGTTGGAGAGCGTCCAACGTTGTGAAAGGGCGTCAGGCACCTGTTATTAGCCAGAGGTTTCTCGTTTCCTCGCTTAATTGACAGGAGGGACTGTTCTCTCGCTGAAATACCAGAGCGGTGGAGCGCAACACTTTATCGCATGGAAAACGAGAACACGGAGATGACTGGGCGGAAAAAAAACTTATGGGGACTTTAAAAGCAACATAGAGTTAAAGAGCCACCATATCCGTGTTGCTGCACTCTTGTTATTGCATAATTGGTTCGTAAATCTCTGTATAGCAGCTTCACCAGTCTGGCCGACGCACCGCTCACAGCCCTCTTAATTGTCTTGTTCCGCACAATAAAAAAACATGGCAAGATTTTCCAATCAGATCTTCCGTTTTAACGATGGTGTTCTGCTTTGTGGAGCGAGCATTTGCGCACTTCTCGGCCACATTTTCCAATGTTAAGATGTTTTTGACATTTGTAAACCATGGAAAATGTGTCGATATGCCAGCTTCCAAGCAGTAAATAGATGTTTTTTCTCCATTCATTTCCTTCTCATCGTTGTATTAGGTCTTTACCTCAAAGAAAGACTGTCGTGGTAGTTTTTTTGCAGACAATCAATTGTTCAAGCTGAAGTTGGGTGAAGTATAGAGTTAATGTTTATTTGACGTAGGTTTAAGCATAATAACGTTACCAACATAACATCATCAGCACACAAACATAAGACAATAACACAAAGACAATTCCATACAGCTCCATCTAGCATTCTAGAATGGAACCGGGAGAATCCAGCCCACCAGCACTACCCAGCTGATGGCCCTGAACCCCCTCGAACATTCTTCAACAGACCATTTTATAGATACGACAGTTCTCAAAAGTCATTGGTCCATCCTACAGACCTGAAGCTATACCAATTCTCTTCTGTCATTAGTTAAATCCTTAGAACAATACAGTTGAATCCACATTTTCTTCAGACCAACTGTCTCTTCCCTCCCAGGTGACAAGAACCCTATCAGGTCACCCAGACTTCATGTCTCCTAGTTAGGTGTTTATAAAACTACAGGTGGCATCTCTACCAAATGGAGTTGAATTAACATACAGTGCCCTCCAAAAGTATTGGAACAGTGAGGCGAATTCCTTTATTTTTGCTGTAGACTGAAAACATTTGGGCTTGACATCAAATAATGAACGTGAGACCAGAGATCAACGTTTCAGCTTTTATTTCCAGGTATTTACATCAGGATCTGATGCACAACTAAGAAAATATCACATTTTGTTTGAATCCACCCATTTGTCATGTGAGCAAAAGTATTGGAACAGATATACTTAAAACATATTTAAGTGAATAAGACTTAATATTTAGTTGCAAATCCTTTGCTTTCAATAACTGCAGCAAGTCTGTGACCCATTGACGTCACCAAACTTTTGCATTCTTCCTTTTTGATGCTTTCCCAAGCTTTCACTGCAGCCTCTTTCAGTTGTTGTTTGTTTTGTGGGGTTCCTCCCTTCAGTCTCCTCTTAAGCAGGTAAAATGCATGCTCTATAGGGTTTAAGTCTGGAGATTGACTTGGCCAGTCTAATACCTTCCATTTCTTGCCCCTGATAAACTCCTTTGTTGTTTTGGCAGTGTGTTTTGGGTCGTTATCTTGCTGCATGATGAAGGCTCTGCCAATCAGTTTGGTTGCATCTTTCCTTAAATTGGCAGACAAAATGTTTCTGTAGACTTCCGAGTTCATTTTGCTGCTGCCATCATGTGTTACATCCTCAATGAAGATTAATGAGCCCGTCCTAGAAGAAGCCATGCAAGCCCAAGCCATGACATTACCTCCACCGTGTTTCACAGATGAGCTTGTGTGTTTGGGATCATGAGCAGTTCCTTTCTTTCTCCAAACTTTAGCCTTTCCATCACTTTGGTAAAAGTTAATCTTTGTCTCATCAGTCCATAAAACTTTGTCCCAGAATTTTTGAGGTTCATCTCTGTACTTTTTGGCAAATTCCAGCCTGGCCTTCCTATTCTTCTTGCTAATGAGTGGTTTGCATCTTCTGGTGTAGCCCTTGTACTTTTGTTCATGAAGTCTTCTGCGAACAGTAGATAGTGATACCTTCACTCCTGCCATCTGGAGGTTGTTGCTGATCTCACTAACAGTTGTTTTAGGGCAGGGGTCGGCAACAGGCGGCCCGCGGGCCAATTGTGGCCCGCCAGCGATTTTATTTGGCCCGTCAAAATATTTCCAATGATATATTTTTTATAACGTTTTTTTCCCCGTCGACTTTTATTTTGAAACCGGAAACTGGGTATGGTGTCATTAGATGTTGTCGACTTCATGCAGCGCCGGCGTCGCCTGCAGCCCGGTTGACTTGAAGTAACCAATGGCATTCTCAGCTTCAAGGCAGCCGGCTGTCGGCGCTGCCGTCGCTGCATGAAGTCGAATACACTTATTGACTTTTCTGAAGTATTTTTTCGCCATGTCATCGCTACCATATGATCGCTACACCTCACGGCTGACAGATCGCCTGAGGTGAAAGCACAGTTATGGTTAGTAATCATGGGCAGCGCTCTCTATGGCAGCGCTAGGAAGGGGCTAGCAGGTGCTTCAGCACCCCCAAGAAAGACCAAAGCACCCCGATAGCACCCCCCACGACATTGCTTATTAATTTATAGTTTCAGGCCCGGAATGGCCATCGGGAGAATAGGGAGAATTCACGGTGGGCCGCTTTGCCCGCTTATAAATTGGGCCAGAAGATCGCCTGCTTTCTTTTTGTTTTTTTCACACACCGAATAACAGGATATGCCTTAAGTTTGTTAAGTTACTGTGTGACTGAAAAGTAAGCTAATAGGCTACATTATGTTTTAATCTAATTAAGCGCATGATCAGACCGTGCATTAAAAAGTGCAGTTCAGTTGTCGCGCATGTTTCTCAAACACAAACCATAATTTATTGTTGTGGAGGGAGTTAGCTAGATTAAGCTGAAGCGAAAAAAAAATAAAAATGGAAGGGATAAGATCCCAGGAGGAACTGAAAAAGCCAGGTAAAAAATTAAATTTTTGCTCGCATTAATGTGAAGTTCCGATTTCACCTCACATTAAAACCTTGACTAGGTCCTAGTAATCCTATTCTCACTTGATGAGACAGTATTTATGTGCACCAACGATGACGACCCACCACGTTGGGATGACAGTGACGACCATGTTGATACAGTTCGTTAACAGACCACCAATGGGCTCATGCACATGGTTTATTATCGTTAGCTATTTGTAGTAGACCTACCCATTCTCCATGTAGGCCTAGTTGTTGCGAGTGCACGTATCGCAAGGGCACCTATCGCAGCGTCTAAATAGGCAGTAACCCAGACTCTGGCCCGCCGTCTAGTGGCGAGGAAAAATACTGGCCCGTGGCCCAAGTTACTTGCCGACCCCTGTTTTAGGGTCTTTCTTTACAGCTCTCACAATGTTTCTGTCATCAACTGCTGATGTTTTCCTTGGTCTACCTGTTCGACGTCTGTTACTTAGTACACCAGTAGTTTTCTTCTTCTTCAGGACATTCCAAATGGTTGTACTGGCTATGGCCAATGTTTCTGCAATGGCTCTGATTGATTTTCCATCTTCTCTAAGACTCACAATTGCTTGTTTTTCACCCAAAGACAGCGCTCCGGTTTTCATGTTGTTTTCACCTCTGAATACAGTCTGCATAGACAAAACCTATCTTACCCAATCTGAACCTGAGTGTAGACATTCAGTGGTATTTATTGATTGAATAATGTATGTAATAGGACACACCTGGGCAACAAAACACACCTGTCAGTCATATGTTCCAATACTTTTGCTCACGTGACAAATGGGTGGGTTCGAACAAAAAGGTGATATTTTCTAATTTGTGCATCAGATCCTGATGTAAATACCTGGAAATAAAAGCTGAAACGTTGATCTCTGGTTTCAAATTCATCGTTTGATGTCAAGCCCAAATGTTTTCAGTCTACAGCAAAAATAAAGGAATTGGCCTCACTGTTCCAATACTTTTGGAGGGCACTGTACATTGTATCAAGCTTCTTCCTGAAACACATTCATTGTACATATAGGCCCAAAACTTCTTTCACAAGACATTCTCAACCATGTCATTCTCCTTGATTCTGTCTGAGATGGCCCCAGAGTGCGCGTGTCTATGGTGCAGAGCACAGCACGTTACGCAACGTGACTTTCATCTCCCGCGACCATGCTCCTGGCCCAAAGGTTCCCTCTGCAGCCCAGCTTGTCCAGGCTCGACTGTTGTCATGCATCCTGTCTGAGCTGATGAGGCAGCACAAAGGGGTTTGAGGCCTGTGGACCGATCCCTCCTGAATGCTTTTTTGGGGGAGAATGCATTCTAGTGATTAGCCCCTCTGTCATCTTCTCCATCCCACTCTCTCTCTCTCTCTCTCTCTCTCTCTCTCTCTCTCTCTCTCTCTCTCTCTCTCTCTCTCTCTCTCTCTCTCTCTCTGTCTCTCTCTCTGTCTCTCTCTCTGTCTCTCTCTCTGTCTCTTTCAATTTCACTCACCCAGCCCTCTCTCTCTTCCTCTTTTTCGAAATCTCTCTTTCGCTCTACCACACACACACACACACACTTATCTTTTCTTACAAACCTTGAAAGGTGAAACAGTGAGAGAAATCAATGCCTCGGACGTGGAGGGTGGAGGGATATCATCCGTCTCTCCCCGCTCACCCAGAAGCCATGATAGTCCCCTTTCTTCCCAGACAACAGGAATTCCGGTTGCCAGGCAGCAGCCATGTACTCACAAACGGCCAGCGTGAGCAGGTGCTGGGGCCCGGTGTCAGGGGCCTGGGGAAGGGGGGAGGGAGGGGGTGGGGGGAGGGAGGGAGGGCGGAGGGGGGGGGGTGGCAGGGGCGATGGCATTCAGCCGTTGGCACGGTGTTTTGTGGGTTGGTGGCTATTTCCATCCAGCGCAAGTCTCTCCCATTTAGAAATGATGACCATGGTTAAAAAACAAAAGAGGTTATATGTTGACAACCATGGTGTTGGCAGGGGGCGTGGCGAAGACATGGCGACCAGTTCCAGTCAACACATGCAGCAAACCTCTGTCCTGAGTGTGAGAATGTGTGTGTGGGATTGTCATGGGAGTTTCACCATGTATAGTGAGAGAGAGCATGCTATTGCCCCCAGGTCTTTTCCTGGACTGGCCCACTCTTACAGAATGGCAAATGTGTGCTTTCAGCAGCTGGCTCACATTATGCAATCACAGAAACAAGCTCCCCTTAAAGGTTGTGTTTAAAAAAATTTAGGTTAAGTCATTAGGTTTCAGAAGAGAAAAAATACACAGAAATAACTTGTACTGTCGGTAACAGTTATTTATTAAGAGCTTGTTGCAGAATAAAAGAAAATAGATCAACATATACGGCCGAAGCAGATGATTCTCATCAATTTCACCAACACATTGGTTTCCAACTTTCGTCAGAGTAAACTTGCACGTCAATTAAGAATAAAAATACTTCCCCTTTCCTTTTTCTTTCCTGCTGGAAAGTGTCTCTCAAGAGAAAGACAATACGTACTGTATGGCACGGTTAGAACACATGAAGAACAAATCGAATCCCTTTTCATTTGTCTTCAAGCAGTGTCACAGAAGGCTTCATGCCTGCCCACAGAACTTCACCTCAACCGACCTGAAACCCTCAACAACATTGAGTACATACTGTAGGTTAGATGGAGCGCTCATTAGCAAACATGTACACTTACGTACAACCACAGAATTCACAAATGCCTCGAAGCAAACCGGTTTCTAAGAGACCCCTCCCCCCCACATCTCCATCTCCTCCTACGTCGATAACAGGGGTCCTCCCAGAACCGGGTGCAGCCAGTCTTTAGAACCTAGAGTCTTCCTCCCGTGTGAAGTGTGAAATGATTTCATAATAACAAACGGAAATTGGCTGATGCATTTCAAAGTGGGCGGAAGAACACCCCGCCTCTCTTGTTGAATGGAATTGAGTTTGAAATTCCCAAATAAATAAATAACACAAAATCACAATAATACCGCTAGTTGTTATCCGGTTGTGTTTGATATGTTAATTGTGGAGAGGATCAGATCGGCGCATCACTCTTTGATATGTTAATGTATCTGTGTTGCACATGGGATGGACTTATGGTCTCATGTTGAATTGTGTCTGGATGAAAGGAGTTACACAACAATGCAGAGCCAGGGAAGCTTGCATGTCCATTCAGCGGGGGAACGTGCCAGAAAAGAAGACTGTTAGGAATCGCGCTCCGAGATTTAACATGCTCCTCTGAGCAACCGTCGACAGACTCGGCTCGTACGAGCTCACACAAGCTCAGTGATTCGAAGCTGCTGGGACGCACTTCCGTTTCTCGGCCAACAAAGGCTCCTTTGAGCCACGCGTGGAACTGAATGTGAACAGGTTGCTGAGGGAAATCTTTCCGTGGTTCTTGCATAAGACTGTATCTCCGTATCAATGTGTGTGCTGTTGACCTCCCTCGGTGGCATGGCAGTGGACAGGTGTCATGCACTCTCAGATCCTCAGAGCCGAAAGCGCGGTCATCGGGGCATGCCAGCACATGCCCGCACCCGTGCTCCTTGAAGGCACACCCTGTTTCTTTGGCCGCCCCGTCGTTCGAGTTCAACCGGTAAGTCCGAGTGAAAGTGTAACATGAGGCCCCGTCGTTCCGGAAGGGTCCGGTCATCCAGTTTATCGGAGGGATGCTCGTCCAGTCGTTTGGTTTCACTTCTTAATCGACGGCAGAGCCAAGTTTGGTAACCGTACCTTTCCAGGCACTGCCACTTCCTGTCCCTGTGAAACCTGGGTGCGTTGGCCAAGAGGGGATCACTGTCAGGCCGAGGAAGGGGTGTGGGGGGCGTACATCTGGGATTCAAAGGTGCAAAACTCCCTATCAGTTCCATAGGACCAGCTCTGCTTTCTTGTTTGTCCTATTTCTCTCATTAAGGTAACATCTAAGCCGGCACAAGGTTCGTTCGTCAAACTGGAAGTCAACAAATGTTCACGTTCACATGCCCTGTTTACATTTACATTTTGTCATTTCAAACGCTTTTATCCAGAGCGACTTACAGTAAGTACAGGGACATTTCCCCCGGGGCAAGTAGGGTGAAGGGCCTTGCCCAAGGACACAATGTCATTTTGACGCGGCCGGGAATCGAACTGGCGACCTTGAGATTACTGGCCCGATTCCTTGACCGCTCAGCCACCTGACTCTCCATTTCTTTATTGCAACACATCCATCCACGGCTGCAGTCATTTTTGATAGAATGTTATGATCACAATGTCACAGCTGCATGACATGCCTAATCATCTAGCTAAGCTACCTAATGATCTCACCCTGAAGTTAAAGTTCAGACGACAGGCTGAGCTACAGCTCAGTCCGCACCGATGAGAGGAAATGTACTGAGAACTGCTCACCCAGAGAGCCAGGTCAGGAAAGCTCTTTAAAAAAACAGTTGCATTGAATAAGGGGCGAAAGAACACCAGCACCGCTGTTTGCTTGCCGAGTCTGGTGCTGGGTATTTCTGGAGGCCCGGGGCGGAGGTGGGGTCGGTGGCGGGCGGAGTGTTCCGAGGATCGTTTATCTTCATCATTTTTTCCGTCCAGGTCGGAGGGTGGCTCTCTCCACCTTTTTGCTAAAAGTGTGTTTTGGGTGCTGCCCTAGCTGCAGTTGGCAGCACCTCTTGGAGCGCAGTCCAAAGCACACAGAGCACCTGTCAGCCATAAGGGGACAGTGCTGCCTTGTTTCTCTCTCTCTCTCACTTTCTCTTGCTCTCCCAGCCTTCCCCTCTCTCTCTCTTCCCCTCCCTCCCTACCGCTTCCTGTCTCTATTTCTCTCTCTCTCTCGCACACCTCCTTGCCTCAGAAACACATTCTGTGTAACCTCATCTCCCTACTTCCCACCAGGCTGACCAGGTGAGGGCTGACCAACCAGGAGTCGGACTTTTAACGATCTTACAAAATCGAATGAAAGGTGAACTCAGACCTGGGCCTTTCCACAGCACCCTGAGGGGAAGCAATTCATCAACCACATTTGAAACCAACAAGTAATTTCACAATCAATATGTGTCACCGGAGATTAATACGATAAAAATAATACAATAGTGGTGTAAGTTAATGCTTTCCAAATGACGAGAAGGGAATACCAAGCCTGCCGTGAATAAATCTAAGAATAACCATCCCCTCTTCAGGAGTCACAACCGAGCGGATCTGTTTCCCCGTGGCTATTTACGGCGCGGTCATCCGTCTCCAAACATCGAGGTTTCGCCACAGTTTCGCTGCACGTTGCATGGCTTCCCTGGAAGAACTTCCTCGAGGAAAGATGTGTTAGCATTCCAAGCAGCCCGCTCTGGAATTTACAACCTCCTGGTGAAAACACCAGGAAGATCTATGTCTGTGTCAGCCCCTGTAGTCTATCACCAATTACACTCCGACCCAAGTTCTTGAAACAGCTTCCATCTCCTCAGTCAAGGTCAAGGGTCAAATGGTACTGATGGGTTCTTACTGAGGAATCTTCGCCTCTGACCCTGCCTTTGTCTGCCTTGTAAAACGGCCTCCTCGTTAAGAAGCTGAAAGGTTGGTCCTCCTAACTGTTTTGCTGTCACAAATGTATCTCTTTGCTCACGTCCTAACCCTGTGAAAATCAATTTTCTGCAAAGATTCTTAATTAGGTTTTAGAATTTCAGCAACATTAGATGCGGGGCCAATGAGCTGTGAGTGATCTCTACGGGGGAGCGTGCTGGCGTGGGCAATCATTTACCTGATTCAAGCTTCCCAGTCACGTTATGCGTTTTTTTGCCGCATCATGGCCGTTGCCATGGTGACGAGACGCCGTCGGCAGGTGTGAGTCAGACGGAGGGTGGCGAGTGTCGGGTCGCAGGCGGAGCATGCCATGGCCCCTGGACCCCACCCTCTGATCTGAGATCAGCGCTCCCAGCCCTGGATCCCACGTCACCCGCATCTCCCTCCAAGCTCTGCCACGGCTCCAGCAGCAGCTTCACCGACGGCAGCAGAAGCTACCGGCGTTCTCTGGGCAGACGCTCTGCTGGTGCAGCCTGCCAGGACTGGGCCGCCGCAGGAGGCAGAGTGGAGAGGGCAACGTCTCCCAGCCTCTCAGACAGAAGGCTCCTCTGTGCACATGCAGATGTCGCCACTCTTTGAAGTACCGGATGAAGTTCTGTGATATCGGCCCCGCGTGGGTTTCCACTTTTCTTTTCTTCCGTCCCCACTCTTCCCCCTCTTTGGTGTTTCTCTTTGTCTCGTCCTCTCTCTCTGTCTCTCTCTCTCTCTCTCTCTCTCTCTCTCTCTCTCTCTCTCTCTCTCTCTCTCTCTCTCTCTCTCTCTCTCTCTCTCTCTCTCTCTCTCTCTCTCTCTCTCTCTCTCTCTCTCTGTCTCTCTCTCTGTCTCTCTCTCTGTCTCTCTCTCTCTCTGTCTCTCTCTGTCTCTCTCTCTGTCTCTCTCTCTGTCTCTCTCTCTGTCTCTCTCTCTCCCTCTCTCTGTCTCTGTCTTTCTTTGTCTCTCTCTCTCTTTTGGTGGCAGAGTTAGCAGAATATCATCTAAGAGCGCGATTAGGTTGAGGCTGGCTGGCTCTTTGTTCGACTGAATGGGCCATATACTAATCCTGCTCTCGTATTAAGACTCTGTCCTCCAACAGCGCTGTTTAGAACTGCTGGTTTTGACATTCGTCGACAGGCCCACTAATTGGGTTGTAGCGCAAGGAGCGGATCCCTCCGCCGCTAATGTGTTCTGGAGAAATGTGTGGCAGCACCAGAGCTGACATGTACACTCATACACACACATGCTAGGTGAGACAGCAATAAATGATGCTGCATTGCATAGGGATTGTAATATCAAAGGGCAACACTGTCCATGTAATCGCTCTCTGGAAAAAACGTTGTTTGGTATTGGTATTGTTTTGGTGAAGGGTTTAGTTGGTGGGAGAGAGTGTTTCCTCTCTGTCTCTGTGTCAGCTTGTTACTCTGTCTGTCTCTGTCTCTGTGTCTGTGTGCAGATTAAGCCCCTATCAACCCAGAGCCCCTGTGTCCTCTGCTTCCAGAATGTTCCCTGTGTGTGGATGTGTGTTTGTGTGTGTGTGTGTGCAGGAGTGTGTTTTTAGAACATTACATCATCGCAGGCCCATTGCAGATGAACCTGTTGTGACGATCGAGTCTGTGCTGACACTGGAGCCACAAGAATGGATTGTATTCTTGTCCATGTCAGCTTGTTTGTAGAAAAGAACAGGGCTCTCGTGTAAGAAAACAGTAATCATCTCATGAAAGAAAACAGCAATCAAGACACTGTACCTAAATGAATGTTTCTGTTTTGTCTGATGTTTCATGAATAAAAACATGGTAAACAAAAGACCAGGGTGGGTGGGGGGTATAATCAAAGTTTGGCTGGAACCAGATCAATCCAGAGAATGTGTTTCAAACCGTGTCTCCAACCTCAACTTGTGGAGGCCGAGAGCTATTTCTGAAGGGCGCGCAGTACAGCCAACCGGCTGCATTACTGCCAGAATGACATTCATGACTGACGCCATTAGTTAATCACGGCATTAACAAACACTTAGTCGTCTGATTAGCCATGAAAACAGGCGAGGCCTCGACTCCTTGACAAACATCAACAGTTTACAGCTAAGCCTCCCTGACAGAGTTGTCTCAGGCAGAACGCGGAGTGCTTAAAATCACATTAGACCGTTTTCCAGTCATTACGGTCGATGATCTGAAACATTTGTTGCCTCAAACGAGACACCTCCTTGACTTACAGAGCGTTATAAAGCACCCTGGGAGACGAACAGTGACTCTGCAAAAGAGCGTTTCAACTCCAGCCAAGAGCTCCCCCCTCTTTGATTCTCCCTGGCTCTTCGGAGGAAAACCTACCGAACAAATCCCATTCTTTCAAAGCCTTTGACCGTGCCTCCCTTTTCTCTGTAACCCGTTTGTCTGGATGGATCCCCAGCAAGCGTGGGCGTGAGCGAGCTGGCATCGTCTTGCTCTCGCTGGGCATATCTCTTGGGCGAGGGCAGTGGGCTGCCATCTGTCCCTCTCTTGTAGAGGGGTCAGGGAACGCCCGAGGGCAAGGGCAGGAGGTGGCTCACACGGGGGGGGGGGGCTGTGGACACTGCCAGGCTGCCCATGGGTGGAACTCAGTCTGCCCCTGAATGACCTCATTCCACCAGTCTGGAGCCAGCCAACACACCTGAGACACACAAAGGACATGTTGTCGAGCTACAATACTGCCCAGGCGGACGTGTACTGCCTGAAGTATGCCGTGTGAGTATGCTTCAAGTCCAAGTGGTTTGGGTAGCCCAAGTATGCTCGGGTTGTGTTAGTGCGGAGAAAGCCAGTAGTGGGAAGCCATTGAAGCCATCACACGAGGAGGGGATTTGAGTGGAGCAAACATGGCGGGTTGTGAAGAAACCGTGTCTTGGTCTTTCCTTCCGTTGTCTTCTTCGCTGTGCTCGTAATCCCAGGGATTTCTTGCTTACCGTCCACTTCTCTTGAAAGCCCACTCTGATTTATCTGGAACTCCAGTTACTTCCAACTGTGCCTGTGTTTTCGTGTTCTCCAATTACAGATGATTGATTTTAGATCTCCTTCGGATTAACTATTCGGGTATTTATAACCGCTTGTGTTCGGGGTGCAGTCATGCAGTGTGCATGAGAAGGCTTCGTCGACTCTGGCACCTTCCCCAATCGTGAGAAACACACACAGACGCTCGGTCGTACGGAGTTAGAAGCCCTCGATGCACGCGCTCCGCACTCCTCAAATACTTTCCAATGCACACAGAGGAAAGTGCATCCGCGAAGAGGCAAAACAAACATGCTCATCTAACACCTCTCTAATCTGCAGCATGTGGCTAAAATAGTGATAGCAGCCAGTCTCTCCCCCCCCCCCCCCCCGCCCCTTCACGGCTTGTGGTTTATCGGAAGAAGCACATTTGCCACTTCAAGAAATGCATGAGGGAGGGGTGGGGGGGAGTGGAAAGGAGCTGTGTCGCGTGACGTCCTCTCCTCCTGGACAAAGAGCGATGTTTTTCACAAGGCTTCCAGGCAGACGGAGTGAAAGAAAGAAGGAGATGGAGAGGAGAGAGAGAGAAAGAGAGAGAGAGAGAGAGAGAGAGAGAGAGAGAGAGAGAGAGAGGGAGAGAGGGAGAGAGGGAGAGAGAGAGAGAGAGAGAGAGAGAGAGAGAGAGAGAGAGAGAGAGAGAGAGAGAGAAAGAGAGAGAGAGAGAGGGAGGGAGAGGGAGAGAGAGGAAGAGAGGAAGAGAGAGAGAGAGAGGAAGAGAGAGAGTGAGAGGAAGAGAGAAAGAGAGAGAGAGAGAGAGAGAGAGAGAGAGGGAGAAGAGGGAAAGTCCCACGGACGACCCCCGCTCCACTTTGACAAATCGTCCTCCCTGGCCTGTCATGTCCGACCTTCGAGGCCACTCAGCCGCGCGCTGCAGCCGTAACCTCGACGACCTCCGGGGAAAGGGGGGGGGGGCGCCCGTCCGCGTGGGCGAGCAGCAGCGAGGCGTGTGCACGTCCCCACATGCACACCCCCATCCGCGAGGCATGGCGGCCCTTCAATCATGGGCCGTGCCCCCTCGCGTTGTTATCGATGAGAGGAGCAGGTCCTCTCTGATTTACGGGGCCTCCCCAGGGATGCAGACCCCTTGCTGAATGGCCACCGTCTCTCTTTCACGTTGAAAGACGGAGGCGGATCAATGCGGTGATGCAATGCTCTGCTTTTTTGACTGTGGGTTCAATAGCAGGCCTAATCACCACCCGTCAATACCATGCCCAGTTGGGAAAAGAGAGTAATGGCCGAGACTAATAACTGGACAGCCCTCCTATTGCTTTTGCCGGCCACATCGGTCAGCCTCTGCTCGATTGTCAAGCGCGCGTTTCGGTGTAAGATGAACACGCTAATTATCTCGAACCCTGGCGTTAGTACGCTGCGACAGACTCAGCAGTTTCCCAAAACACCAGACACAGGTCATTTTCAGCCATGAGGTTCGTTGTGACCTCTAGTTTTGTGGTTTTCCTACTTTTTCCTGCTGCCGGCAGGGCTGTGTCTGAAGGCCTGAGTTCGACGGGGGCCTAAGGGGGTCAGAGTGCGGTGGGGTAAGGAGGCCCACAGCTGGTGAGTGGATGAGTTGGGGGGGTCGTTTCCAGGAAGTGAGTCACTGCAGTGAGTGTGCTTTCTCCAACCAGAGCCAGTTCAGCACTCAGCAGAAATGAATGTTCTGGGGTGAGCTCTCGCTGCCCCTCAACTAGACAGGTGACCCCCACCCCCCACCCACCCTCTTTCCTTCCTGAATGAGAACCCCCATCACCCTGAACGCAGAGGTCCCGACCTGACGCGTGTCACCCTGTGCTTGAGTCATCATGAGCGTACAGATTGATTATTCTCAGAGATGTGGGCGACAGACCACACCAACCCCCTTCAACCCTTCCCCACCCCCTCCCCCAAAACACACACACATGCAACGACCACCCCCTTCGAGCTGACCATTCAGAATGTCCCGCAAAATTGACGAGTGTTTGGGGTGGGGGGGCACGGAAACCTCGACAGTGGCGGCCGGCGACTCGACAGTAGCGCGCTGTCCCACTGGTGGCTTTCTAACCGTCGTGAATCAGCCCTGTGAGGCTGCAGATGAGGCTCCTCAGAGGCTCCTCCCCAACAGGAGCTGTCTGGAGGGACTCCCTTTCACCTCCTTCTCCGGCAGCGGCATGGATGAACAGAGAGGGAGAAAAAAAGAGAAAAAGGAAAGACTGGTCGGTGAACAAATGTGCCAGCCCGCCAAAAACACTGTGCCTGGGATATATGACTTCCTTCTTGGCAATGATCAGTGTCCTCCACCACACTTGTTTCCCCCAAAAAATGGGTCTGTTTTTTGTTTTTGAAAGGGAAGTGAAGGGGGGGGTTACATACTCGCTGAGGCCTGTCTTTGGGCTGGGTGACTGGCGTGGCTGAGCAATGTTTGCCTTGTGGAGGACTGGATCGTTATATCAACACGGGCACCCGGCCAAGCAGAGAAACCCACATCAGAAACCCCCGGCTGCATGGGAAACGCACGGCCCATGGCAGGATTATATTTGGCCGTCGGATGGATGAGTTGGACGTGTCGTTCACGAAGTTCGCGGTGAAGGCGGTGGAGCCGGCTGCGCTTTATTGGAAAATCTGACTTCTTTTATTTGTAGAATCAATGCCCTCGAAATGCACGTGTGTGAAAAATGAACATTTTTGGCTTGACCATTTCTATGCTGTTTATAAAAAGGGTTTGTTTTTCTTTTGCAAAATCGTTTTCGCTTCTCCAAGCGGGAAGCACAAATAAACTGAGATGAACGACTGTCATGCCAAAGAGGAGTCGATAATGCTAGCAAGAAGCACACCACCAATAATCTGGCTCTAAACAGAAGCCAAAATCTTACTGTATTTCATCTCAAGAATAGATTTTTCCTTTCGCCCATTCAATCTCAGACAATAGCTGCAAAAAGCCTTGTGGCTGCCGAGCAGTGTGTATTTCCTGTAATAAGTGGACACATATCACAGGAAGGACAGACTGAGTCTCAGCCACAGAGGTTCGAGACAGGGAAGAGAGGGGGAGGAAGAGAGAGAGTGTGACAAGAGGGAAGAAGGGAAAGAAAGACTGAGAAGGATGGAGAGAGAGAGATAGATTAAGATAGCAAAAAGATATCACGAGACAGAAAGACAGACAAAAGGAAGGAGAAAGAGAGAGAGAGCCTGAGACTAAGCAAGGAGAGAAAGAGGCAGAGCGGTCAGAGAGTGGCTGACCTGCTTGCATTGACAGCTCCCATCAGCGATGGATGGTTGCAGGAAGCAGAACCAGGGCAAAATAGATCCCATCCCCAAGGGCCAATCTGTCCCTTTCACCTTAGATTAGAGTTGCTCAGGAGCGCACCAAAACTTTCCATTGGCCTGCAAGGACAAGGTTTTCAATGATGCAGGACCAACCCAGTGGAAATTTGGCAAGTTTGCCTCGCATCACTTAGTCAGTGTTGTCTTGGAGGGCTTTTTGCCCATGACGTAGAAAGCGCAGCAGTTGTCTGTCTTCCATAGAGGTTGACTTTGACAAAGTGAAATATAAGGCTGCCGACATGCTGAGATTATTATTTAAAGCCTGGGGTACAATCAATCATTTTACTGTGGTGTTTCCTTGGCAATACAGTGCTCGACTAAAGTTGGAAAACAGTGTGTCGCATGGTAAATGGACCAATTTGTTTTGGAAATACCGGGGGGCAATTTAGGTTTAAATTTCAAATGACATTAGTGGTGCAGTTGTTTCAAACATTTGTTTTCTACCGGGATACAAAAGCTCATTTGAAGTCCCCTCTCTTTCTGTTTCCGACTGTCTGCACCAACATTTCCATTCCATTACAAATACAAACACACACACACAACGTTTTCTAGACTCCCATTACTGTAAACAACACAAATTGACAATCGATCATCTCAATGTTGTAAATGTAGACTGACACGTGCATCAGTTTCAAGTGCCACACAACAACCAACCCTTTTTTCTCGGGCCCACTGATTGGCCAGTGAACCCAAGGATGAGGACATTGTGAGATGACAAACAGACCAAGTCAAGTGAGCACCGTGATGTCACCGGTTCATCAGGTAATTGGTATGAAAATGCTGAGAGAAAGGTCTCGATAAGAGGATGGCTTGGTCTGGTTTCATTTCAGTTGAACTCAAGTAACCTGAGAAGAGATGCAAGCTTTTCAAAGGCTCTCAGTGTATTTGATTTAAATATGTAGTTCTTTTCAACATGGTAAAACCTTTTTTTCAGCATGACCTTTCTCAGACAGTTGGATAAAAACATCACCATAATTTTTTTTTGTTGGGTACTGAATGGATTTGAATGAACGGGCTTGTCTTGAATGCACAGACAGGTTGTAGAGAACACTCTGTTTCTTCCCTGTTTGTGCAGGTGCTGAGAAGGACTAGATAACCAGAGCGCCCTGTGAGTCAAAGAACAGCGCCGGAGTGATTCAGCTTTCCTCCCCATGAAACCTCGCTCGTCATCAGCAGAGCTCTTAAAAAACATCATAAAACGGGATCTGTGGAAATAATTAGCATGGAACACAGTGAAATGATGCTTCCAATTACAATACCAGAGACTGGCAATTAACCTTCTTTAAGTCACAATGGCACACAATCTTTTTATGATGATTTGGGGTTTTAACTCTACTATACATCCATTCGAAGGCCGAAGCAATTGAGTTAAGGCATGAAATTCCAATATTAATAGGAGACAAACATCTGCACACAAAAAATGCAGTCACATTGGTAATCTCACCAAGGACAACTAGTTCTGCAAAGCAATTCCCACATTTAATGACCTCTACAAATGTATTCCCTGGCTTGTGTTTTATATTGACAGGGCAAGACCTTGACAGAAAATCTAGTGTATGTCTGTGTGTGTATGTCTTTCGTGTGTGTGTGTGTCAAAGAAGAGAGAGAGAGAGAGAGAGAGAGAGAGAGAGAGAGAGAGAGAGAGAGAGAGAGAAAGAGGAACAGAGATTAAGACGGTCTTCCACTACAGCCATCTATGAAATGGCAGTTGATCGCACATCCCATTAAACGGTGGAAGGGCAGCGCGAGCCTCTACCCAGGGTCTCATCTTAAAGGGGAACACGAGGTATGTTTATCCCCTTGACAGTGGATGAGTATAGCCACGGGTACATACAGTTCAACCACCGCTGAACTCTTCGACTGTCGTTTCATACACAACGGAAACACCGTTTAACCCCAAAACATGAGCATCACGAGCATTAACCTGCATTTCAAAGTCTACCCCTCGACCCTAACCCACGGTTGTGTAGCCACACAAGCAACCGCATCCCACATGAAACCCATGCCTGTGCGAGCGCTCTCTTTTCAATCGCGACCCAGTTTGAGCGGCACCACCAGAGCATGCAGTACTTTAGGCGGTCCGGGCAGAGAGGGGGTCTCGTCTGGATGGGCGTGTGACGCTTCCACAGCCTGTGCGTAGCCCCTTACCTGTCCCTTCAGGACAGGATCCACAGCAAGGGAACACCACAGGCTTCTATCAGCACGAAGAACCTAGACGTACCTGTTTCTAGAGACACACATACAGCATGTACTGTACGCATGCACTACACACACACACACACAACACGCATTGAACAGATGGACACACACACGCTGTACACGCACACAGTTGGAGAAGTATAATATTAAGGAATCTTAGGTTGTCGAGATTGGAACATTCTGGGTGGTGCATTAAGGGCAGGATCCATGATTGGCTGTATGATTGACGGGTGTGTATTCTAAGTGGGTGACATTCTTCCGGCCCAGTTGTCAGACAAGGAAAGGCCAATCAATGGAATCCACCAGCTTTTAGTCTTTCCTTTGTTACGGTTTCTCCTCACGCTATTCGTCTGTAATTGTTGCAATTTCAAAGCCAATAAACAAGCCCAGAAAATGTACAGCGTGACCTAAATTTTTCTTTGAAGGAAATGAATTCATCATTTTAATCTTTTCAAGCACCCGAACCCAAAAATATAGCTGTTTTCCTGGCTGACTTCGTCCCACACCAGACGTGTGAACAGCAATTTGCTCAAACAAACGCCCCCGGTAACTATCCAAGCAGAGGCCATATAGAGAGGAAGACAGGGCCACAACCTCATCCCAGTTGTGACCTGAGGTCCAGAGGAAGACAGGGCCACAACCTCATCCCAGTTGTGACCTGAGGTCCAGAGGAAGACAGGGCCACAACCTCATCCCAGTTGTGACCTGAGGTCCAGAGGAAGACAGGGCCACAACCTCATCCCAGTTGTGACCTGAGGTCCAGAGGAAGACAGGGCCACAACCTCATCCCAGTTGTGACCTGAGGTCCAGAGGAAGACAGGGCCACAACCTCATCCCAGTTGTGACCTGAGGTCCAGAGGAAGACAGGGCCACAACCTCATCCCAGTTGTGACCTGAGGTCCAGAGGAAGACAGGGCCACAACCTCATCCCAGTTGTGACCTGAGGTCCAGAGGAAGACAGGGCCACAACCTCATCCCAGTTGTGACCTGAGGTCCAGCGTTTCCATTTCCCTAGAGACGACGTGGTGTCTGAAACGTGCTTTTCTCCGACTCCCCCTGTCCCTGATAGAAATGGGCCTGCCTGGGAGAGAAGGCACATTTCAGGGACCAGGAAGGAGGTAGTGCATGAGGGGGACGGGGACGTTGATTAGTGTGTGCGTTTGTGTGCACGGGTGGCAGTAAGTGCATGTGGGGTTGTGGTTGCGAGGAGTGTGTTTATGTGTGCATGAGTGAGTGTGTGGTGGGGATGGTAAGCAGTGTGTGTGTGCGTGTGTTTGTGTGTGTGTATGTTTAAACATGACAACCTGGATTTTCAGAGTGGAGATACACCGACAGGGGTGATAAGAAGTTCACTGCTAAATAGATACTTTTGTATGTGACAGCCTATTGTTCCTTACATTGTCCAACCACAGCTGTATGGTTCGAAAACGGAACAGCTGTCGTTGTTCACTGCTGGGGATCCCAGACCATACAACCATCAAGCTCAACATGAACAGTGAGATTTACTCATGCATGAAATGTATGTATTTGAAACGTTTTCGCCACACCGACCATTGCATGTTTACTCTGCTGATCTGGACGATGCATCACAACAACCCGTCCCTCATAGCGGCGGCCACCAATCATCTATCAGGTGGCGCGGCCTCTCGCCTTCGGAGGGGGGTGATGAGTGAGGGCGATCACGACCGGTGGCTCGCGACCATTGTTCTCCAGGACAATGACAGGAACGTCACCTTGACGGGACGGGGACGGGGGGGAAGGACAATTTGTAAATGTACACCTCAAGAGCAAAGAGGGGGTTGGATGGTTGGGTGGGGCCGGGGATAGCGTGGTGGGGAGAGTTTGATGGCGTAGGGTTGAAACCCCCCTCCCCCTCCCCCATTCCCGTTCCCGTTCTCTCTCTGCTGTAATTGTTTGGGGAGGGAGTCTGCTCGAGTCAGATAAGCAGCCGTGGGTCCGGCCGCCCTCGTACCAGCGAGCGTCGACTCCTTCCTATTGGTCATGGCAGCGTGCTAGCCTGACGCCACAGAGGCGATGGAATGTTTTTATGCAAATGAAACCAGCTGTTGGATGCGCACACACATGCGTACACACACACACCGGCTTGAATGCCACAAACAAGTAAACGGACTGATTTACACGCTCACATTGCACATGAACGCACACACATACACACTCTCTTCCAAATTGCGTTCTGTTTTTTCTCTATCTCTCTCCTCTTCATCTCTCTCTCTCTTTCTCTCTTTCTCTTTCTCTCTCTCTCTCTCTCTCTCTCTCTCTCTCTCTCTCTCACTGTCTCTCTCCCCTTCTCTCTCTCCCTCATTCACTCAGTTCGTTCCGGGTGTGTGTGGACCATCCAGAGTGCTGCATGCTCTCTCATATTGATTTGGCCGTTTCAGATTAGTATGCAGACACAGAAGGAGCTATTTGAACAAGTTCCAGGTTCCAGTCGGATACACACAGGCCTGAGAACCAGACAGGAACCAAACTGATCCAAACAGGAACCAGACAGATCCAATCTGGTCCAAACAGGAACCAGACTGATCCAAAATGGTCCAGACAGGAACCAAGGTGGACTAGTCCCCACAAACCAGGAGAGGTTTTAACAGTTCACATCTGGAACACACTGGTCGATTCGTCTGGGCTTGGTTCCACTGGGAGACAACGGGTCAGTGGATGTGTATTGAAAGAAACATGTCTCTGATACGCCTCAGCTGAAATTAATGTGCAGACACACACACATACACATACACACACACACACCCACATGGTATGAGAGGGATATGAGCAAAATGGTACAGAGATGGTGGGTGGTGCATTGTGGGTAGGCTGAATGATTGGCTGTGTGATTGACAGATTATTCTAAATGAGTTGCTTTCTTCTAGCCCAGTTCTATATGGTCCCTTAATAGTCTAGGGAGGTTTGGTTAATCTTGGAGGAAGGTACTGTATATAATATATATGTAAAAGGTTGGTTATACTGTGAGGAGAAATTATTAATAAGGACCAATTGTTATTTATTTTATGTTTTAGTTTGGTCAGCTGTTTGGCAGGTAACCTGGATGAAATGCAAGGTTTGCACTTGGTGTTCAAGTCAAAGCCTGCATCATCAGGGTGCAGTCAGAATGTTTGTCTAGGTATTAGATCAGGATGTGGTTTTTTTAACTCAATTTCCCTTTTTACATTTCTTACGTGAGCAGCTTGGAATGTCTGCGATGAACTTTGGACAAGGTTTAGTGAGTCATCCTCTCTCTTGATTGGCTGACAGGCCACATTGGGTGGCGTGTTGGAACCAGTGGTATTTAAATGTCTATTGTTCACAGTGCCTGGTTTTCAGACGTGTCAAATCAAGGAGACACAGCCGTGTTCAATAGTGCTGCTCACACCAGTAAAGGACAGCTTACACACGCATTCCGATGAAGCTCAACCTGTCAGGCTGAACTGTATATCAACCTTTAACTGCAACAGTTCACTTGTGGAACACACATGTGACACATGTCCATTAACTTGGATGATGAGCTTGGTTCCTCAGTGAGTTGGTTCAGTCAGTGGTTGGTTCGACAGATCCCATAGGGTTCACAAACCTCCCTTCAAGTGACGACACGGAGGAGGAAAGGATTCCAAAACACATCTCTATCTGCTTTGTTTGTTTGTTTAGACGGCTCATTCGATGATCTTGCGCCTCATTTGTGCATGTATGCCAAATGCATAAGAGGCCATGAATCTTTCCTTGAGCCTTTTACAACCACCAGAGCAACATGCTTTATTTGGGTTTGGAGAACATTTCTCCCTGTGCCAGTCGTTTCCTACCCTCTGTGTAAACCTGGATTCCTATGCAGCTGAACACGAGCTGCCATAAATCAGCCTCGGACTGATTTATTACCCAGGATTCACGGGTTCTACTTAATCTAATTTGGTCTCGTTTGTTACATGCGGTGGCTGTTGGAAGGATAACCTGACAGCACATCACCCCCCCCCCCCCCCCCCCCCCAGTGACCTGGGCTGTGCACATCAGGGAAGTGTGTGGGAGGGGGGCATGGTGTCAGTAGCAATGGACACATCTGTAGATCGAATGTCCCTCTTGTTACGACACAGCAGCGCAGGTGTGGAAGCGTGCGGCTGAGGGGCAAGACCAAATGGAGCCGAGTGATATAGGTGTCCACGTGGTGCAGAGTGAACGGTGGATACCATTAGTGAGAAAAAACAGGCCTCATCCATCATTCATCAAAGGGCAGTTCATGTCATCCCCCCACCCCCCACCCCCCCCCCCCCCCCCCAGCAGATAAAGGATTAAATCCACATTTGCATTCGCATATGGGAGAGAAACCTGAAATGAATGAGGGGGGGGGGGGGGGGGTTGAGTCATGTGACTGGGGAGACTGCCTCAATGCTGGCGTTCAGCGGGGGGGTCCCCAGGGGGGCCTTGGTGAGTTAGCACGGGGGGGAAACAAAAACATTGTTCCCGCTCTTTTTGTTATCTTGATAATGGCTCCCCTCCCCATTTGGCCCCATTTAAGAGTGTCTGTTTGATTTATGGAGCCCGTCCTCACAGCAGGGCTCTTAGGATAACCGTCACCCCGTCCTCTCTCCCCCTCCACCTCGCCCTCCCGTCTCTCCTGAGGGTTTCTATTTGTCTTCTTTTTTTCTCCATCCCCATACCCCGCTCTCTCTTTCTTCCTCTTCCCCCCACTCTCTCTCTCTCTCCATCTCTCTCTCTCCATCTCTCTCTCTATCTGTCTCTTCCTCTCTTCTCAGCCCAAGATAACAACCATGGTCGTTTCCTCTTCGTTGCTGAATACGACACTTCACAGCAACCCCATCACGTGATTCGTTTTGATAAATGCCCATATGCACGCCATAGATAAACACTAAATAACTCCCACCCCTCTCCCCCTCAATTGTAAGTTTTTAAATTCTTATGCAACCTAAAAATTGTAATGGTTTTGTTCCTGGTTGAAAATCTCCCATGGTTCCAATACTAATATTTGGACTGAAGATTCAGGTAGGTCCTTTTTTGAGTCAAGGAAGCTTAATTATGGTTGTGGTGTATCTAAACAGACTGTGATGCCAATTTTTCACATTAATATAGATTGGCCAAGGAAAAGCCAATGGATATTATAACATGTACAGTACATATCAATAACTTGACTCATAAGAATGATTACAGTAGGTCAGGAATGATCAAACCCACATTGACTCAGCATATTCCCCAGCCATCACAGTCACATGTGCACTACGCTCAGTGTTGTGTTACCCCAATCAATCCCCACCGATCTGTGGCCCAACAGTGCCTCCTTAAGAAGTCTATTAAATATTTACTCTTCCACAGCGACCTGATGTGACATTGAGCAAAGGCTTCATTGACTTGACTTCGCTCAGTGCTTACCTATAAATGGCTCAAAGTGAGCCGCTGTCATCCTAGCTCCTGCTAAACAGTACCTAGATCAACTTACCGAATCTTTGAGCCGTCCAGAAATGGCCTTTTATCGGTCTCGGTTCTGACTGGAGCAGGTCCAGTTCTTGTGAGTCTGCAGAGGCCCGATCCATGACATTGAAGTCCTGCAGTCGACGGGAATATTATACCTGCGTAACGAGAGACACAGACCCCACGGGGACTCTAAAGTATCCCACCTGGAGAGTCTGTGAGTGTCTCTCTAACTAGACGGCTGTTCAACAACCTTGTTCAAATGCGAGCCCACTGTGTGGATCGAGCCTGGTCACGCTTCTCAGACGCTGGCCTTTTCAAACTCCTCCACAGGCATTCGTCCATCCATCGCTCCATCCATCCATCTGTAAAGAGTATGGCGCGTGCCGCTTCCGTTGCTGGGGTGATAAGGATAATGACAATTTCTTTCATCCAAGGATCCGAGAGAGAGAGAGAGAGAGAGAGAGAGAGAGAGAGAGAGAGAGAGAGAGAGAGAGAGAGAGAGAGAGAGAGAGAGAGAGAGAGAGAGAGAAGAGAGAGAGAGAGAGAGAGAGAGAGAGAGAGAGAGAGAGAGAGAGAGAGAGAGAGAGACAGAGAGAAAGGGGATGAAGATGGTCAGTCCCACAGAGAACCTGAATCACTGCTGTCCGACCCGATCAAAATCTGCAGTTGTCATGACTGGGTTCCACTGTATTAAATGGGGACTTCTAGGTGTACGTCTGCGTACTGATGTTGTATGTGTGTTGTTCAGCTTTGCTCCAGCAGCAGATTAGGACCTATTGTGTCGTAAAGCCACTCTCCAGCACAGGTCCTGCTGAGACAGCCATGATAGTTCTCTCTCTCTCTCTCACTCTCTCTCTCTCTCTCTCTCACTCACTCTCTGTCTCTCTCTCCTCCTTTTCTGAACCCTCATCTAGTTCTCAGATGTTAGCCCTGGATTGTTTAGCAGTCCACAGAGTCCGACGTTAAGCTGTGTTGCTGGATTCCAGGGCTCTCCAGCCACACCAGCCACACCAGCCACACCAGCCACACCAGCCACACCAGCCACACCAGCCACACCAGCCACTTGCCTCCCTGGCCCCAGAGGACCCCCAACTAGCATCCTGACCCCGCACCCACAGCCATTAGTATCCAGGCTAGACCGAGGAAGTATTTTTCTATAGAGAGCCTGCTCCAGCCCCTCTCTCTCTGTCTCTCTCTCTCTCTCTCGCTCTCTCGCTCTCTCGCTCTCCCTCTCTCTCGCTCTCTCTCAGAAAACTGACAGTTCTTGGTCCAGTCTTTGCTTTTCCATCCACATCACTAGGCAGCTCGTTACTGTGTGGACTCTTGGATGAAACATGTTTTTTGCTTGTCCCCTCTCCTTTACAGTCTCTCTCTCTCTCTCTCTCTCTCTCTCTCTCTCTCTTCCTCTTCTCTCTATTTTCTCAGCTGGTTTTTAACAAGGGACTCACAGAGGGAGCATTCTGTGAACACAGGCTTGAAAGTTCACCTCCCCCCTCCCTGCCTTCCCCCACAGTTCCCCTCCCCCCCCCCCCCCCCCCCCCCACCCCCTCTCTCCCTCTCCTCAACTCTTCCGCCAAAGGATATCTGGGTAATTCCAGGGGCACGCTGCCTGGCGTCCAAGCATTTTCACAGAGCTTCGAGGTCTCTTTCCCTCTCAGGTCATCCTGTGAGATATTGATACAGAAAGAGAAATGACAGCAATGGTCGGTGTATGGATTGAATCCCAGCGTGGTGAAGAAACTGCATTTCTAAGGCTATAAAAGGAAGTGTATATTCCTGCGGGCTGCTGAATGTTTATCACCTCTCCTGGGTTGGAGAGAACACATCGTGTACCATACAGGACCGACGCCAACAACAGATAAGCTCTTCCTGGAATGCAGGTGGAGCGGGGAAAAATAAAGGCTTTGCGTAGGGGACGGCCATGCACACACACAGAGTCGCCGTCCGGAATGTCATAAGGACCTTGAGATTACAACGGAAAATCAATTACGGCGTCCGTGATGCAGAGAGGCAGGGAGGGGAGACGGCACGGCTCACGGCTCTCAATTGGCTGCTGGGGAAGAGAGAGGCCCAACTGTTTGACTTCTCAACTGATTGGCCCCCCAACAACCCCCACACATCACCCCCCCCCCCCCCACGCCGGTAGAGGTCACCGCCACTCCAACAAACATTCAGAACCAAACAACAAGGAGCTTGATTACAGCTCTGATCGCCCTCAGCCACTTTCCCTCTCAATGTCACTCTATATATTTCTCTCTCTATCTTTCTCTCTCTCTGTCTCTCTCTCTTTATCTCTCTTTCTCTCTCTCTTTCACTCTTTCTCTCTCTCTCTCGTAGTGCATTTTCTGCCCCGTCCGTTTAAGCTGTGAACAGTTTGTAGCCAGTGACACTCACACACATTGACATCAAAGGAGAGAAAGAGAGGGAGACTGGGAGAGAAAGATAGAAATCGGAAGAAAAGAAACATGGGAAGAGTCAGGGAAGGAAATAGAGAAAGAACGATAGAGAGAGAGAGACAAATAGCATCGTTCAACCGCACAGCGCCTCCGTAGGTCACAGCACACAGAGTGACATGCAACATAGATCCCCTCGGGGACAGACAGACTCTGTGACCAGAGGGAGGGGAGAGAGAGAGAGAGAGAGAGAGAGAGAGAGAGAGAGAGAGAGAGAGAGAGAGAGAGAGAGAGAAAGAGAGAGAGAGAGGGCAAGAGAGAGAGAGACAGGGAGCCAGACAGAGAGGCCCTCTGCTGCAAGGTTGACATCTGCTGGCCACTGTGACTCAGCACAGTCAAGGCCACCTCACCTCTCTAACCTTCTGGCCTGGGATTGATGTGTCTGAGGGCATCTGCTCGGAAATGGTCGGTGTGCTTGCGAGTGTGGGTGGGCTGTTTTGTAGGTGTGTGTAATGTGTTCGTCATGTGTGCATCATTTATAAATGTTTGTGCGTGTGCATGTCGGCATATGCTTGTGTGTGTGTGAGTGCCTGTGTTCATAGACACGTGTGTGTGTGTGTGTGTGTGAGTCAGTGACAGAGGGAACATCTTGCCACTGCCGGAACATGGCCCGAGGCATCACACCACACACAAGCATCTCAACACAATCCTCTCAGCCTTGCCGTGAATCTTCTCCCCAACCCACCCCCAACCCCCACCACCAGCCCCTCTGCTCTCCATCTTCCTGCTCTATTTATAGAACCTGCTGGAAACACACACAGATAGAGATGGCTGTACTACCACCGACCCCCACCACCACCCCTCCTCCCAGAACTCCTCAACACACAGGAAAGGTGTGTGTCTTCATGCTCTTCGGGGGACTGCAGAGGAACGGGATGGAAACATTCCGTGCCCTCCCCTTTCGAGAGACACTTTGTTTTCTTTCCGTAAAAGACGTGATGTCTTCACTCTCGGCGTTCCATCCCAAAATCGCTTGGGGATTTCATGGATGCTTGGTCGTATGGCTGCTCTCGGGGATTCAGCTGCCACCAAGAACATCCACAGCTCTCAAGCTGCCGTTGGGGAGCCTAACTGCAGTTAGTCACCCACCCAGATGAGCCTCTGTGGACCCATTCAGTTCTCCATACAGCTCACCAAAACATTGGAATACCCATTGGGAGTAGAGACCTGTGGGTCACTAGTAGTGTGTGAATGTGTGTGTGTATGTTTGTAGAGGGGATTAAGCAGCATGCAGTCAGCCAGCAATGGCTACCCTGGGGTCATACTGGCACCGTTTGGCATAGTAATACACACCCTCACACACACACACACTCCTCTCTCCTCTTTTGTGCTGGGGAACTTTCCTTTTCATCTCTTGGCTCTGGCGCCATGGAAATATGTGTGTGGGTATTTATAGTGTCGCGATTTGAACAGGATTAGTACACTGAATGGCGAAGCCAGAGCTCCCAGTAATGACGTTCCACATCGAGTCCCAGTCTCCACCAGCCCCGGAACGGCGCCACGGTGCCTCCTCATCATTCGGTTCGCTACCCAGTCACATGATCTGCACGGGTCTCATTTGCATAATCACACTATACAGTATCGAAACTGGGTTTCATCTCTCTTGACAGTACTGACGAGGTGTGAGACTCCATTGTTGTTTCCGTTGGCTGGAGTGGAATGATGGGGGGGGGATTGGGAGCGGTGTTGTGCCCATTCACATCTGTGAGGCTGGTTCTCTGGTCCCTTTCATTATGCAGGCAGTGGGCATGTGTTTCGTTATGCATGGGTTCTGTTGATTGTATTTGCGATCGCATTAGCACTGAGAGAAAGAGAGAGAGAGAGAGAGAGAGAGAGAGAGAGAGAGAGAGAGAGAGAGAGAGAGAGAGAGAGAGAGAGAGAATCAGGAGGGTTTGAGCTCCCGGTGAATAAACACTGGCGGTTGCCATCGGATCATTGTTTATGAACAAGGAATGTGTTTATTAGTTGGATTTATGAGCTCCGAACAATAGCCGAGATTCGAAAGCATGGCAGGCAGACATGGCATGTGTATTTGTGTGAACGAAAGATAAAGAATGGAATCATTTGTGTTTGTGCCTTAAACTGGAGTATTAAAAAGTGAAGTGCTATCTACTTTCTCACAGTGCTTCTTTGGCAGTGTTTTCATTTGCTCCCAGATGTCGCTTGAGGCATATTCCTTAACCATTTTCCATGTCTGACAGAACAGGTCAAGATTAATGCTTGCTAGACCTAAGCCTTCAGCAGTACAAAAAACACAAGTTTTCCAAACAAATGCTATTTTAGGTGTCTACCAGCAATCAGACCACCAAAGTACGTTCCTTGTCTTTGACTCACTTACATAAATCAAGTACATTTGACAAACGTTTCTGACGTCAATGAGAAATAGCATTGACCTTAGCACAGTACCCTGAGGCACACCAGTGACTTTTTCACACTTGGTTGAGGTTCCTGGAGGCAACATGTTTCTGCACAGTAGGCACTTGCTCAGCGTACCAAAGTCAAGCGAGTGTATTCAGTTCCCTCTTTTCTTTCTCTTGAAGTACATTAAGCAGATTTGGGGAAAACCTCACCCTTGACCAGAAATAATCAGAAATCAGATGTATCTCATCCCGCTCCGCTCTATATAGATACACTACGTGTCCTTAATTCCACAAGTTTGCCGGGTCTCACGAGAAACCATTTATGAAAAGTTTGAGTGCATTCACGTTCATTTGGGCATAAACAAAATATTTTGAAATAGTTTCTACCGGTCTCTAGTGCTACTGATGTCTTGAAATAATTCCCTCTCTCCATTGAATACAAATAATACAACCCAATTCCTTTCTTTCCATGCTTTGCTGTTACTGGGTAACTAGGGCATGCCGAACACAAAGATTCTCAGTTTCTGAAATGCTTCCCTGGTGATGTAGAATATGGCAGCCCTGCATGTTTCTATCAAAATTTGTTTGTGAGAGAATCCTGCCCTCCGGGGTTCTCCTTCGCTCCGCTGTCACCGTGAGAGCCATTAGAGGAGCAGCTGTTGGACTTTAAACCTGATAGCGCTCGCAGTTATTCATTTCTGGCTTATTTCATTTGGAGAGAGCTCAGACCGAGGACGAAGACACCCATCGGCCTCCCTAGACCTTCCCCTCCCTGCCCCTCGCTGCCAACCCACCCATACACCCAGTCCTAGTTTGGCTTACTGTTCCTAGTTATTAGAGCAGTAAAAGTGAGGAATAACAGGAACACGCTGGCCAACTCTGTTGGCTGTGCAGGTGATGGGCACATAGTTTGGCATATGACAACAGGGAGAGTTAGCTGGCAGTCATGTGGACCGGCTCTTTTATCGTGTTGTGTTCTCTGGAGCTCAAAGCCCACCAATCAGAGCTTGAGGGAGTCCATGGGTAGAGGTTTGAATTGCACAGTTGGTATGAGGTATCATTCCTTTGACACGTCTCTGTGCTAGAGAGCTTTGGCTGTGATGTGCATGTGGGTGTAGGGGTGTGTGTTCTTCAAGCTGCTGTTGCAAAGCAATAGCACTATAAGCACCACCAATTTGGAATCCTATCACATAACATTTCAAAATCACCTTACTTGGGTAACTGTCACAATGTTTCTGGAATTGTCCGCTGACTATATGGACGGGGCAACCGCTTGTCAAAGCCAGATCAAAACATTGTTTTGTGTTTAACGTGGCGTTCTGCCTTCCTCCAGTAGATGTCAGGCTTTCTCTAGATTTTGCCAGGTCAAAGTCAGATGTGCATCCGCATTGTATTCATGTCACGAATTATGGATTCCTAATGAGTACATGGAATACCAGTTTTACCAGACAACAAAGCATGCCCTGGGATGTTATAGAGTTTTATTTGTAGGAAGGACATGAAAGGTAAAAGGAAGAATGGTACCATTCATATAGTGTTGTATGCATCTCAAGGTAAAACTAGACATGATACATTGTGACGGTTTACACAGTAACAAAAGCTTCCTGTTCTCAGCAAGGTCAGAGTGTGACAGTCCTTTCATAAACTGTGCATCGTAAATGTGACATCATCAGAGTTACTGGCTGTAGCCTATGGATAGGCTATATTGTGTCATGGAAACGATTCCATCCTCACCTGACATTTAACCGTTGTCTCAGTGATGTCACATGGCTGTCAGTTGTGACTGCCTCGTCTTCAATTGCTCTAGAGGGGGCTCTGTATAATCCAACACGCTTCAGAAAACAAGTGGCCAATCTGCCAATCACTCTTTCGTGAAGCGTCCATCAGGCATTGGTATTTAAAGTGTCTGAAGATTGGCACACAGCAGTAAAGGAAAGGTGCAGAGACACTTGACTGACACTTCTGTCCAATTAACAAGACCTTTGAAAGAACACTGGAGAGACCCGGCGAAACTGTCCACCAAATGACCTGAAATATGTCAACTCTCAGTTGGATTATGAAATATATGTGCCAACACATCCCCATTGAATGTCGATACAAGTGTTAAACAAGGTAAGAGTAAAGGATTACTTGGAGTTTCACTGAAGTCTTGCTTGTTAAGGATGTGCTAAGCAGAAATACTCTGATAAGTCAATTTCCTAATATATTTTATTCAGCCTCTATGTACCATACTCATCAGATCACACACAAATTGCATTTTTTTGTTTGTTTGTAATCTGGTGTTAGTGTGGGTGAGCCTGCCTGCCTGCCCTAACTACTTGTAGTGAGTAATTTCTAGGGATGGGACGTATGGCACTGACGCATCGATGCTTGTGTCGCAAAACCAATACGCACAGTTTCGAAAAAGTGTTTTGGAGCTTGTATCAAATTACGAAACCACGTGACAGATGACGTTCAATGCTTCAAACGTCACGAACTGGTTCGAAGTTTTGCCGCTCTTCTGAACCAGAGCCATGGAAGGAACGAAGCCACCGTTTCTTGTTAAAGACAAATCTCACATTGTCAGAGAAGCAGCACCAGGCATCGCTAGAGTTTCTTCCATCAGTCATTATTATTTAGCCAAATCCCCATTGTAATAATTATAAATCCGTGCATTTGTGTTGTGTTATTTTATTGAAATGAAACGTAACATGATAGGACTAGGCAGAGCCATAGAAAAAGAGTCTTTTTCAATGGCTCTGGGACTAGGTAGGTCTGTGCCCAGAAAACAAATGTTGATGATTCGTCAACATTGTCAACAGTAATAATAATTTGTAAAAATACAGTTCCCCCAGTTCACAATAGACCTACATATAACAAATGTTAAGAAAAAATCTGTGTTATCTAGTTTAATTGATATAAAGACCATATCGTATAAAATCCGTGCAACCGCTTTAACAAGTAATGATCTCTTCGATGGTGTAGTTGGTTAAAGCGTTGTACGACTACATATTGTTAATGCGAATCTGGGGTTCCCAAGTTCGCGCCCCAGTCCAGTGAATCTCGTACTATAGTCTTTAACTTTTACTGTGAGAAAATGACATAATTCTAAAGGCCTACGGATGTATCACAACATTTTAATGTGTGAGCACTAATATCAGATCAAAATGAACACATGTAGCCTTAATTAAATATTGAATAACGTAGGGTAGTCTACCGTCGGAGACAACCACTACGCCTCATTCAGCCAGTTTAAACGGCTGCTAGATGACGCTGTTCATTTTCAAAGCGCCGATGGTTCGGCTGTTTGGGCCGGCACAATCCGGAAGAAACCACCAAAGCTTCACAAGGCATCGTTCGCCCATCCCTAATAATTTGTATTTTGTCTACACTACATGCTTCCGTACTGACAGCATTCCAATGAATTTGACTCAAACGCGGAATCTCAAGTTCTCAAATTACCTTCTGAAGTTCGAGGGATGAGCATGCGCACTCGGTACCCGACAGTAAATATGGAGTTGAGTTCAGGAACTCCAGGAACCACGTATGCGTAGCATGCGTTCGGTGCTATAATGAATAAGGTAAGCATCCCATCCGATTAACGTTTTTTGACAACAATTAATGTTGAATGTTTCTACATTTATTTCGACTTTCAAGCGTAGGCCAAGATATGGTAGCTTAAGCAATGCTAGTTCCTACTCCGCTGGTGGTCATCAAGGTAATTCTGTCGCTACAGGTGTTGAAAGAACAGCAAGTTTAGAGTAGAAATTCGACCTCGTGTTCTGTGTGGGGCAATCGTAAGAGCAACACTGTTAAGTAAATTCACTTGATCATCTTGTCTGTAATTTTAAATTGAGCCGCATACTCTCCAGGTGTAAACCAACTAGACAGGGCCTTAATGTTGAGTGAATCGAATGGGACACAATCTCTGTTGACCTCGGGTAACCTCCATTGAGTTAGTGATGTATTTAAATGTGAACATTAAAAAGAGTAGCTCCACCATTTGCAAATGTTTCACACTGGAAGATAAAGGTCTGTCTTTAGTGCTCTTTCTAGTGTATTGCTTTCCGTGTGACCATATTTTGAATACATCTACCTTACTGGTGGCCATGTATCATTGACATACTACTTATCAAGTGTTGATGATTCACTAATTGTTAGTTAAGTCCCAGGTTTTGATAGGCTGCTGCGCTTCACACCAGCTGCATGTTTTGTCATGTCAATGAAAAACTGGTCGTGACTCGGGTCTACAGTAATTTGCCTCCCTGGTGCGGTTTGCTAGTCATATCGCGGACAGCTGAGCCCGTCTTTGTACTGGAGGCCTCAGCTGTCAGGAGAGCGTCTTATCTTGCCGTCACAGAGGATGTTGTGCTGAAAGGCAATTGCTTCTTTTCACTACTGCAGTATGTTGTCTCAGACTGGCCAGAGCGGTGGAAGGTTGGACTTTTCTTACCAATTTTTAATAAAGATGACTAACGTATTATTTGTGACTTGAGCATTGACTTGCAGGTTTCTTTTCAAACCCACAAAACGAATAGATTGTTGATTGTTGACACCTTGTTGTTTTTCCGACAGCACCTCTGTTTGTATCAACTTTATGATGTTGAGATGTTTACTCTTTTTTTTCCGCTTGTGCCTGATGTTGTTTGTTTTAGTGCAAATGCTGAAGTCATTACAGACCTCTACAATGATCTCAACCACTGACCTTGAGCAGCTTGCTGAAATAGGTGAGAGAAAGAGAAAACCTTTCTGTTTGTGTTTCATTCAGTCACAAATCATACTTGGAATCTTTCAAAGCCATTAGTTGGGTTGGGTGACATACTATACTTGTGATACAAAGGGGAAACCATGCAGTCATTTAAATATCCCTTATAACCCTGATGAGTAGATAAGTGGAAATCTTCAAAGGGGGTCATCAGTGAGCTGAATCACCTTGTCTCTCAAACCAAAACATCCAGTCCTGACTGTACCAAGGTGAAGACAGACAATCACAAACAGGTTCTGTTTCTCTTAAACCACTTTTTGTTTCTATAAAACATGCTGCACCATCCTACACACCCAGGCTATTTATAGCAGGGCACGCTCGGAAGATGTCGCCTGCAAGATGGAGGACGGGTCATTCTCCAGATAAGACTGGCCAAGCTCATAATTACATCTGGAGGGGCTGGAGCTGGTAGCTGTGCGCTGTTAATTAAACAGTCTGGGCAGGGCTGACTGGACCAACATTCCCTCAGCTCTGAGTCACCGCCCCACCCCCCCCCCCCCTCTCTCTTTCTCCTCTTTCTCTCTACTCTCGCTCTCTCTCTTTTTCCCTCTCTTTCCACTCTCTCTGCTCTCTCTGAGGGAGTCTAAAGTCACTCGGCCATACTGTGTGTCCACTCTCAGACGACTTCAAGGAAGTCAACCTGGAAAGACCCCACAATTACCAGAAACCATTTTACTTGACGTCATTGTCGGCAAATGGCTTTTTTTAAGTTTGTTTTTTTAGCCAATCGTTCCAAAATCGGTTTCCTTCCACCCAACACGAGGTGATATGATATCTCGACTTCATCCTAAATGAAGCCCGTCAATATTCCTGAGAGACGAGAGAACATGACAGCGGTCAGAGCGAGTTCTACGAAAGGATTTCCCTCTGCTGACCGCTCGGTCCACAGAGACATGACTGCTGCTCTTGGCAAAGAAACTCTGGTAAATATGACCATTGTCCACCCAAAACCAACAGCTGGTACCCCTCCTGCCCCCTGGGGCCCTTTCCTCTCCGCTATCAGACGCTGTATTTATAGTGTGCTTCCCGGCCCAGCGAACAGAACAACAACAGATAGCTGCCACAGATTGCACTGTGAGTTTCCACCCGAACCTCGCTACACCGGCCATTTGATCTTTTTCTTTTCTTCTGTATTGTAATTTTTGGTGGGGCCAAAACACGAGCGGATACATCAACACAGGAAATGAGGCGTCCAGAATGGATGCAGGGACAAGAACTGCCTACACTGTGTTGTCGATGCATCATAACAAATACATATATATCTATATCATATCAACTTTCCTGCAGGTGGTAAATGTGTCATATCAGAGATAATAGCTTTTTTTTTAAACAACCATACTGGGTCGTGGACGTTTCTCCACCTATTGAAGTAGGCCAAAGGCGGAACCAGGAGTCCCTGTCACCGTGCATACTACAGCCTCCATGACGACCCAGGAATGGATCCGAGTAACGCATGCAACCTTCCTCCTCTCAGAACTCCTGAGGGACGAGGAAGAGGAGGATGAGGAGGAGCAGAGTGACGCCGGGCCGCCTCCCGGTTTGCCCCCCCGAGGCAGCTTCAGCCAGGACGCCACTCATCCGTACTACGACGTGGCTCGCCACGGCATCCTCCAGGTCACAGGTGAGCGCCAGCCCGCCGCCGCCCGCTATGCTAACTTCCCCTAGCCGCCGTCATCTCCATGGCTGGAGGAGGCTGTGAGACCAGCGCCGTGGGGGACACCCCCGAGACTGATGGCTTTCGTCTTCGTCACGCAAAAGTAGCTCAGGTCGAGCAACACCAGCAGCGTGTTTGTGGTGCTTCAGTCATCCGTGCGGTATTCAAACGACACAATAAAGGAGTCCTAGAATCGTTTTCTTGTGTGTGTGTGTGTGTGTGTGTGTGTATGAAATCGCTTTTCTAAAGCGAGATAAATCCTTCTATTCTACAGGAGGGTGTTAAGAATGCAGTTGATGATGAAAGCCTTGCCCCCCCCCCCCCCCCCCCCCCCTGCAGGTGTATTCAACCTGTTCCCTGATAACCCCGGAAAACTAAACATGACCCCGGTCCACACTGATCTCCTCTCTGAGATCAGACGTGGGGCTGAGGAACGGGGCCAGGGGTGAGCGAGGATTACCAGCTCTCTGATGCCCCTCCCCTCCCCTGTGCTCCCCCCCCCCCCCCCATCCCCATCTCTCTCTCTCTCCAGGGGATGACAATTATGGCAGGAAGCTGGTAATCTTCAGTAGCTGCTGCATGCCTCCGTCCCACCAGCTTAACCACCATCGCCTGCTAGAGTGAGTCAGGGGGTGTGTGTGTGTGTATGTGGATGTTTTCCGGTCTTATCATGTGTGATCAAACTCCCTGCCCCAAACCCCCATAGATCAATAGTAGCTTTGTAGCCACAGCCAGGTCTGCAAGCGCTGTGCTGCTGAAAACCCCCCTGCTCTGCCCCCTGTCTGCAGGTACCTGAAGTACACCCTGGACCAGTACGTGGAGAGCGACTACACCGTAGTGTACTTCCACTACGGCCTGCGCAGCAGCAACAAGCCCTCGCTGCGCTGGCTCCGGGACGCCTACAGGGAGTTTGACAGGAAGTATGTCCCCCCTCCGTAGCCCTCCCTCAGCTCAGCCCAGCTCTCCTCAACTCCCCCTCTCTGTGCACCAGCCTCCAAGGAGGGGAGTTTTCCTAGTAGGAAGCGTATTTACACAAGGCTTCCAGGCTGATCGTTTAGTCCTTCCCCAGAGAGTATGTCTACTTAAGACTCTGCTCAATAATTTAGGAGGTGTGGAGGTTTTTTTATTTTTAGGTTGAGGGGAATTGGGAAACGTTAAGAAAAGCCAGAGCTTGTAATATGAGTGGAAGATTCAATTTTCTATGTCTGTCAAGTTTATCCATTCATCATCGGTCTGACTATATATTTTTTCTTCTTGATAATGCTCAAGGTACAAGAAGAACCTGAAAGCGCTGTATGTCGTCCACCCGACGAACTTCATCCGAATCATTTGGAACATATTCAAACCACTCATAAGGTATTTCCCCCCACCCCCGTTTGGCCCACGGTCAACACAACGTCAGTCTCCGACCCACCCAAGGCCTCACCTCCCCCCCCCCTCTGTCCCTCCCTCTCCCAGCCACAAATTCGGGAAGAAGCTGACGTATGTCAACTACTTGGCGGAGCTCCGGGACCACCTCAACTGCGATCAGCTCATCGTCCCCCCTGACGTCCTCAGGTACCCACCCCCCTCCCCGGGTCCCTCTCACAGTCAGGCCCCCCCTGCGCCCCACAGGGACCCGTCCATGCGTTCACCCCGGCCGTGTCCCCCTCTCCGCAGGCACGACGAGAAGCTGCGGGCCGCTCAGAAGGGAGGCCCCCCGCCCTCGGTGAGGTCCCCCCCGCCGCGGCCCCCACTGCCCACCCAGCAGTTTGGCGTCAGCCTGCAGTAGTGAGTGTCTGGTCGACGGAGCCCCCCCCCCCCCCCCGCATGCCGACCTTGTCGCCTGAACGCCCGACCTTGACCTTTTGGAAATGTTTCCGCCCACAGCATTAGGGAGAAGAACCGCCACGTCATGATCCCTCTCGTGATGTCCCAGACCGTCACCTACCTGAAACAGAAAGGTAGCTCGACGCTTCGGATTGTTCTACTCATTAGTAGTGAATGAGGCCATGTTAGCGAGATGCTAACTCCTCATAAGGCAGCACAAAACCCCTTGTATGGTATTTCTAATCCCCCCTCCCTCCCCCCAGGGCTCCAGACAGAGGGCATCTTCAGGAGGTCGGCTCGTGTGCAGCTCATCAAGGACATCCAGAAGCTCTACAACCTAGGTGAGCGCCGCCGGGCTCTACTAACGCCAGTGGCAGGAACTCTTTGTCTCCCTCTACCAGAAAGAGGGATCAATATGGCTCAATCTCTACCGGCTCCGAGTAGAGATGCGTGCGCACACACACACACACGCCTTGTTGCCTACGGTCCTCAGATGGCAGTAGTATCCAGTGAAGTTTCCACTTCATTAATCCGCCCCCTCCACGCGCACGCACGCACAGATTTTGGAGATGGTATCAGTCCATTGTTAGCCATTATCGGATGATCATATTATCATTATATGACACGACATGCAATATGTACGCACACTGTGCGGTTGACTGCGTCACTGCCCAACCATATATACAATACTTTGTGCGTTGCGATAACCGACATCCACGCCCGCTTCCACACTACTGCTATTGCGAGAGCAGCTCATGAATGTTCCGGAACGTTCCATCTCCCCCTCCCTCCCCCCCCAGGGAAGCCGGTGAGCTTTGAGGAGTACGAGGACGTCCACGTGCCGGCCGTCATCCTCAAGACCTTCCTCAGGGAGCTGCCCGAGCCCCTGCTCACCTTCCCACTGTACGGCTCGCTGCAGGACATCATCCGTGAGTCTCTCTCTCTCTCTCTGACTCTCACTCTCTCTCTGACTCTCACTCTCTCTCTGACTCTCTCTCTCTCTCTCTCTCTCTCTCTCTCTGACGAGAGGGGAGGTGGGGTTGTTGGAGCAGAGTGACACGTGGGGGGCCTTTGATGGAAGTGGCGGAGGCGGAGACGGGAGGGGGCGGACGGTTGTCAATCCCGATACTCGACAACAAGACCTGGCCCTGCGTGTGATGGCTTTCAAAGGGAACCAATTACGGCCCTCCTCTATCATTTTTAGATCCAGTCTGTGTGTTCAGCTTTCGGGTAGGGCCGAGGTGCGAATTAGCCCCTGTGCATGGCGTTGGATAAAAGCGTCTGCCGAATGGACACATATTATCCACGCACAAATACGGGATGAGAGATATGATCTTCTGTATTCTCTTTCAGGAGTGGAGACCAGTCTGAGAGTGACCACATGCATGCAGATCGTGGGGAACCTTCCAGAACATAACTACATCGTCCTAAAGTACCTAACATGCTTCCTTCACATGGTAAAACCTTACACGCACCGTCTGAACATAAAGTATTTGTCACGTCAATGCTGCCGTCACAACACCCAAACTTAAACTCACTCTGTTGTCGAGATTCCCCCCCCAAAAAACATTCCTCTTGCAGAGACGAGCATATGTCGCACAACCTGTGATTTTGAGAAACCCTAAAAATAGATGCGTTTCATCATCCTTTTTATGTCATCACTTTCCATCAACCTAGACCCCCCCCCCCCCCCCCCCCCCCCCCAGGGCACCAGCTGCTCCTCCAGAGTAACACTGGTCTCCCCCTCATTCCACATGCCGCGTCCGTGCTACAGTAATGCACTGCTGTTCCGACTCTCTGTGGATGATCAATACGGAGCCACTGTATAATCTGGTGCTGATATCACCCTGGGCACCATTAGTCCGCACGACAAGTAACCGTTTAATCAGGGGAAACGGAGACACCTTCCAGGGCACAATGTTTGCTCAGCCTAACCCAAGCAGCTGGCTGGTACATTGTCATTCACCAACATCCATTCCATTTTGTGTCACTCTTTTTTTTCTCAGTACCCCCAGATACGAATCTGCTCTTGAGTAGATACACGTTCGTTGCATACACAAAAGTCTTGATTGGAATTGATCCAATTACAGAGGATTTACCAGATGCAATGTGGGACTAAAACAAGGGGCACTTATTAGCTTTGCTGGAGTGCTTTGTGGTCTTGCATTTACTGGAACCATTCCCCTCACAGTTTCTCCAGTAACACACATCCTGGTGACGTTGATAGCAAACGGTTTGGAAAACTCCATTACCCATACTACTTAGTTTACCATAACAAAAAAAATGTTTGTTTTACATGATGCCACAAATACCAGGACTTACTATATCCGGTAGCATTTTGCAATGTGACCATGCTTTTCTGGCTATTCTGTCCCACAATCCTTTGCGCAGCGGAAGGAGTCAACGGTATAATAGCTAGCCAATACGAACCTGTCTGTGCCAATTCCAGTGATAAAGTAGTCTATCCCAATTGTATTCATACTGCATGCAATAGTACGTAAGTGACGCTGCAGTTGTGACTGGAGGCCAATGTGGTGATATCGTTCCCCCCCCTGTGCCGGCAGGTGTCCCAGGAGAGCATCCACAACAAGATGAGCCCCTCCAACCTGGCCTGTGTGTTTGGGGTGAACCTGGCCCGCCCCCCCCAGGGCTCCATGTCCCTGACCGCCCTCACGCCCCTCAACATCTTCACCGAGCTCCTCATCGAGCACTACCCCACCGTGTTTGGCTCCCGCTGCCCCCCTGGACAGGTTACGCCCTGAGCCCAGCCCCCAGGATGGTCCCGGTTCTAGGATCAACGCAGCCCCGAGACCCAGGATAGCCCCCGGCCTTGGCCCCCCCCCAGGCCTGGCCCACCTGCTCCTTAACACAGCACCCCCATTTTCCCAGCTGTCAGACGCGGGTGCCTCGCACAACAACATGTTTCTTCCACTCTGTGAGCCTCTACATGGATTGTCTGTCGGCCCCTGTGCCCCTCAAGTCAAACGGCTCTCTCAAAGATCGTACACCGGATTGACTTTTTGCCGCCTAAAACGTGTATCGCGCTGACCCGAAGAGCGAGTTTAAACAATGCCGGAGCACCTGTGCCTTTTCTTTTTTGAAGACTTCAAGCAAAACCACTTTCACCCTGGAAATACCAGAGCTGGCGTTTCCGTGGTGACGTGCGGGGGAGGGGAGGACGGAGCGGGTCCTGCGCTAACCTTGACGGCTCGGATCTCTGAGGTGATTTCGGCTGCGTGTCCAGGATATCAAGAGGGCTGACGGCAGATCTTCAGAACAAGAAGGTGGTTATCATTTCATGAGCTGTCTCTCTCTTTATGGCCCCCTGGTTTAAACAGACTGCAACACTCTGAACTGAACCTTGTTTGCTAGCGCTAGAGGGTACAAGCAAAAGCTTTCATGTCTGTAGTATTTTCCACCCCAATTTGTAATTGTATACTCGCTTCTCGGTTCAACATTGCTGTAACATTGAAAAGCAGAAGCTTTTTTTTTTTTCTTAAATTTTTTTGTAAAGTTCCATTGACGCCAAAGAAGATGATTGGTCGATTTGACCTTCAGATCCACCTTGCTGCTTTGAAATATGTATGTTACTGATATGCAAGCCACTGTAACCAATGCCTTTGCAGGATGCCAAGGCATCCTGTATGATACTGTCTGTGCTCCGCTCTCTGTACTCTGCATCGTCTGTTCTTGTTTGTTGGCAATATGGTTAAAAGTTTAGGCTTAGGGTGATTATGCAAACATATTTATTGAACTGTAGATGGGTTTATTTTGACTACTGACTGTTGTTGTAACTACATTCCTATTGTCTAATTTGACCACATTTGTGCATAGAATACAGTATTACCAATGATTTAACCCGCCACAAACATTGACATGATTGAGTACACGCTTAGGAAAACATTGACAGTTTCACCAAACATTTGTTCTGGAATTTTGTTTATTAATGATTAAACTTTTCATAAGAACTTGGTACAAAAAAGTGAGACTACTCTTTACCATTAACCAACTTCCATCAATCAACTTTTAATGCATCATAAAGAAAAACTACATTGGCATATGTAAGACAAACACTTTTCTATACACACTATCCACCGGGCAGTCCCCTTGTTAATGACAAAGAAAAAAACACTACTTCAACAGACGTCTCCTTACCGATCTAAATTTATTGTGTAGTCTTCTCTCCCTTGCTACCGCCCCCTCATGGCGAAAGAATATTTTGACCATCGCAAGCTAAGAATGCATAATTGGCAAACAATAAAAAAATCCAATGTTTGTTTTCATTTTTTTTTTGTTCATTGTTAAAAGAATATAAAAAACCGGAACTTCATCTCATTTGTTCAAATGTTTGTGTCGAGTGTATTAAAATAGATCTGTATAATATGCACTGCACAGTTACTCCCGGAGAAGATTCTGAAAATGGGCGAAGGAGGTCGGAGGCAACATATTTAGATGATGGGGGGAGTGGGGGGGAGGGATGGAACACTGAGCACTAGCGATATGGTTCTCATTTTGCACATCCTTCGATCTGATACTGACTTCATTCCGAGTTGTTCTGCTACTACAGCTCATGCAGTGCGTCATGGACTGCTCCTCGTTCCCACCAGCGTGCAGCGCTACGTGCTAGGAAGGGCCTGATATGCGACAAATGGTGTCCATTCTGGCATTGGGTGGTACAGTAAGTGTCGCCCCTACGTGCAAGTGCCCTAGCTCTGCATGCCACGCTGCTACTGACAGCTCTTGCAGACACGACTGCCGACACAGAAATATCCTCATGCCCAATGCCAGCACAATCTGCCCTACTCTGCCCTCATCGCTCACTCACCCCTCCCAATGTGAGTCAAACCATGTTTTTGTTCATTTGGCAAGGCAAAACTTGATATGATCACGTAAGCTATTTATTGATAGAGCCCTGTGTTGGTGATTCTGTAGATACTGAATGAACAGTTTGTTCTTGATGGACGGTTTAGGTGGTTTGTTGTTTGACAGGGTGACTTCTCCATATAGCCCTCAATCTGTGAACTCGCCAGGCCCAGAGCGTCTACATAAACACAACTGATCTCATCCAAGGTTCCTTTAACTTTCTTTATCTCGAACGACTGGTGTGTGTTCTGATCTTAGAACAGAATAGACAAATCCCAGCGTCATATTGCTTAACTGAATTTGATTATTTCAACCAGAGCCTCTGGCCAGACCAGCATTGCTCAATTAGTCCAGTATTTTCTGTTCTCTAAGATGGCTGTTCTTTTGTCTGCCTGCGGTCATTCCAAAGAAACCAGGCCCAATTCCGTTCAGTACTCCTGTCTGTGTGCTCAAATGTCTTAGAGAGTCTGATATGAAATGTATTCGTACTCCAAATTATTCTCTCTCATATTTGTTCGATCGTGTGCATCTACGGGTCGCAGTGAGGTTCGGCAAACCCATCGTTTGATAAATACGAGACAAATCATGATAGCGGTTTATGAAAAAGAAAACAAATCGTGTTTCTGACTAAAAGTCTATGTGGAGCAGCAGGAAGACTAACTATAGAAAGAGTAACTCCGACTGAGCTGTCCCTATGCCAGCTGACTGGTGTGTGTTTATAAAATGCTATAAGAAAGAAACCCTGGATTGATCTACTTGAACTTGAGGCAGTGTTCATTTGTACCGTCTAACAGACTTCTCCAGGACAGAATTAGCAGGCTCATCTCTGTAAAATGTCAAGTCATGAAAGAACATCACATGAGTAAAAAATAAAAAAGTGTGAGAGCAAAAGCTATATATATCTATATATAAAAAAAATCAGGCAGGGAAAGTATCATAGACATATTTGATAGATGGAGTTCCCAGTACAAAAATGTAAGGTTTTTTGGCATATTTTCTATACTGGTGACAGGTAGAGGGTAGGGAAACTAATGGTGGGATCACACAAGTACAGGAACTCCAATGGCCCTTCAAAATGTCAGCTTTTGAGTGCATTGGAATATAAAGCAACACCTCGGGTAGTTGTGAGTCCAGTAAAAACAGAAGCCTGCGATAATAACACAACATATGTACAGTTCCTCTCCTGGTTTTTTACCACCACTCACGGTTTCAATCGACAGGCATCGGCATGAAAATACTAAATTCTCCTCTAGAAAGGCTAAATTCTGTAGTTATCTTAAATACTTTTTCTTTGAATTTTAACTCTATTAATACTGAAAAAATGTTATTCTCTGCTTTTTGTTTGAAGGCTCGTATGCTTTTACATACATACACAATGACACTTCGCCCGCTCTTCTTTCACCTGAATTATTGTGGCAAACATTGTTCATAGGAGAATGAGAACAAACCAAACTACTCCAATATATTAATGTACAGTCCTTTGTTTCATAATTCCATTGTTTCTTTGTAACTACCACTACTCTAATGTTCTCTCTCACTATACGCAGAACAATAATTATACCTGAAAAAAAAACTCAAAAAATATTTCGGGCCCCACAGAATAACTTTTCCATATTGCTGTGGCAGCACTTTGTATCGAACAATTTTTTGTCATAAATACATTAAGGCCAAGAACAATAATAAAAAAAACAACAAAAAAAACGATAAATTAGAAAATAAATCTCGTAAGCACTGTAGGTGTTGGGTTTAAAAAATACTTGTTATGAATCGAGTGGAGGATATAGTTTTAGTTGTTTTTTTTTGTACGTTTTCTAGATTTCTCATCTTCTTTCAGCTCTCAATAAAAAAACGTATGGTTAGATATTATTCAATGGTACCTCGGACTTTGTCAAAAAAGAGCGTTGTCGTCAAGATGGTCAGGTGACCCGCGTCATTCCCCGGGCGGGCTGCTGACTTGGCTAAGATGCTGCAGCACAGGTAGGTGCTCTGTAGAGGGGGAGGGAGGACAATGGAGGGGGGGTCCATCTGGGTCAGTTGTTACCCTGGGTCTGGGTCTGGGGCAGGCTCTTTTGCAGTAGCATGGAGGGTCCTGCGGGGGGCGACGTGGTGGCGGCGCTGGCGGGCTTGATCCAGGGAGGCAGGGAGGGCAGGGACAGCAGGGAGGCTCCCGTGGTGGTGGTGGCCGTCATGGTGACCTGGATCATCTGGTCGCGCTGGATCAGCCTGATGAGGGCCTTGAGGCGCTCCAGGGACGACTGCGTGTCTCTCTGCTGGCTCATCAGACCCTCCCGCCGCTCCATACACTTCTGCTGGGAAAGAGAACGAGGCTCACGCGGAGGAAGGAGAACTCCAGAAGTCTTGCCACTCCATTACAGTACAAGACGTAGGCGTGTGAATTGAATACTTTCCATGGCGCTGTGTCCATGTTTTCTAGGCTACATATTTCGGGGTGATGTTGTTGTCAAATGCATTTCTGGCCTTGGGATGACGAGTGTCCTAGCACTACAGAAGCAGCTGGGTGGAGAGGGTGAGAAGGTGAGACGGTGGAGAGGGTGAGACGGTGGAGAGGGTGAGAGGGTGAGAGGGTGGAGAAGGTGAAGAGAGTGAGAAGGTGGAGAGGGTGAGAGGGTGGAAAGGGTGAGAGAGTAGAGAGGGTGAGATGGTGGAGAGGGTGAGATGGTGGAGAGGGTGGAGAGGGTGAGCGGGTGGAGAGGTGGCGAGGGTGAGAAGGTGGAGAGGGTGAGATGGTGGAGAGGGTTAGAAGGTGGAGAGGGTGGAGAGGTGAAGAGGGTGAGAAGGTGGAGAGGGTGAGAGAGTGGAGAGGGTGAGAGGGTGGAGAGGGTTAGAGGGTCATACCGTGAGGGATTTACTGAGTCTCTTGTCCTGTTCTTCCAGATGGGAGCAGTCCTTCTTCAGCTCACTGTTCCTCTTCAGCAGCCTCCTCTTCTCCTCCTCTCTCACTGTACGCACACACACACACACGGACCCATGAGCACACGCTCATGCACACGCTCTCACTTCATATGTGTACGACACAGGTTGCTGTACGCGGAACTAGAAACCAAACAGAAACGGGACAAAACAGCGGTGTTCCTTCAGTATGCTCCTCACCTGTCTTGTGTGTGACGTATGACTGGACAAAGTTCTGGGGCCACGACATGTTTTCCTTGTTCAGAACCTTTGCAAGAGAAAGGAACAACAGTTTTTTTTTCAGGCATTGCTTTTAGCATTGTATCCTTCCAGTTTATCCCCTCCCGGTTGCCCCCCCCCCCTCCCTCCCTCCCCCCCCCAACCCCTCATTCCAAAAATGGTCGCCGCAGTACCTTCTTCTGGCACTTGGGGCAGTACCATGCCCCCCGGGGCGGGGTGCGAAGTGGCGGCTGTAGGCAGTCCGGGTGGTAGGCGCGGGTGCAGTTGTGGCACGGCTGGAGCTCGCCATCCTCCTGGCAGATGGCACAGTGGTCCTCATGCTCCAAGTCCTCCTGCCAGCCAAACAAAACACCACGGTCAGCTCGGAGGGAACCTACACTCCTGGACAACAAACTCCCATGATAAAGTGCCCCCGGTTTGACCCCCCGATGGAAAGCATCCGATTACTCCCCCCCCGCGAGTGTTATCCCACTAAAGGAAAGCCCTGCCTTGTAGCATTATCTTAAATGGACACCACTCGTCCTGCCCTTATCTTTTTTAATTAAATTCCGACTACAGGGAGCGCGACGACTTGTACCACGTGAACTGCCAGGTACAGATACGACTCCCTGAGACTGTTCACACCCAACCCCCCCCCCCCCCAGTGGAGTACGAGCTAGCGAGGGAGGGAAGCGTTTGCGAATGCTACGCCGGCCCGGTACACAGTGAACCGTAGTACGGCTCCGGTGACATGTGGGGGTGAAGGCGGGTCGTCGGTGAAATGTCAGCACGGATCCGCCTCGGCTAAGAGTCTTGGAGACAGGAGAGAAATCGCCGGCACTTTCTTCAGACGGACAGCTCTACCGCGAGCCGTATCTCACACACACACCCACTCTTCCCATCCCCGGGCACAACGGCTAAAATAGTATGACAGTCAAACAGACTGTCCACCAATCACAAAGGCTAAAAAGCCCGGGAATTTGCCCAGGCAGGAAGGAGAGAGGTGGGGGGGGGTGCCACATCTGTCAAGTCGCTGAAGCTGCAGCCAGAACCAATGGAGCAGGAGCAGACAGGCAATAAGGAGGAGATAATGAATCCTGCTCTGGGATTGATGGAGCAGCCTGGCTTCCTTCCTACACAGCTGCGCTCTCCTCAGACGCGCCGGCCCGAGGACTCTCGTTGTGTGTCTCGCTGTTGCTATGAAACTGCATCAGACACTTCTCCTCAGATTCTTCTCAGCGTTTGAATCAGCGGTTACATAATGCAGCCAGGTGCTCCCATTAGTTTGGAGTCGGAGGGATTGCGGTTAATCCCAAATGTGACGGCATGGAAGAACAAATGAACAGCACAGGCCCAGGAACGGTCACAAGCCCTTCTACTTCAGGGTTTGTTTTGTTCTCCGAGGCCCCATTGATACTACACTGACACTGCATTGATAATGACACACAGTATACACACACACAGTACACACACACATCTGAAGTCATGCCACGTACCTTCCAGCACAGATCCTCAGTGTCTAGCGTGCGGATGGGGAAGCAGAGAACATGTTAGTAAGCCGACAACAGGTTGAGACAGCGAGGCAGGAGGAGGAGAGGAGGCTGGGGTTGGGGGTAGGTGGGGGGTTGGGGGTGTTGCAGTGGAGGTTAAGCCATGCACATGTCTCACTGGAGAGGGGCTCAGTTCAGGTAACAAGTTCGAGAAAGGCTTGGGCTTATACCAGCCGCGCAAAAACAAACCCGGGGTTTCAATCTCAGCACACTGTGCAGGAGAACCAAATAAACATTCTCTCATCATGCAGCGCGGCGTATGGTCGTTTTAATCCGGCTTTTTCAAATCATTCAAATTTGTATTCTGCTCCACAGGAGTGTTCTTTTTATCTTGTTTCCGGGAGAGCCCGGCAAGTTGGTTTCCCTCAGGGAAGTGATTGGTTTGTTTATTGGTTTGTTTACGTTTGTGTGTGTGTGCATAGTTGTGTCAGGCTCCCTTGTTGCTGTGCTGTGCTGAGCGGAAAGAAAAATCGGATTTACCTCTCGCTGACAGGAAGAGGGGGTTGTTCAGGTAATTCGATGTGAGGCGTTTGCGCTGGAAGGCAACAGAGAGAAGATCAAGAGATGAAACGCTGACTCAAGTCACGCCAAGACCCAGGGAAAACGACCCAAACTCCTGGGTCTCGAAAGCCAAGTAAAGCACAACGGCAAACGCTGAACTGCATTGTGGGTAGGTGGGCCGCTCACCTCCGGCTCGAACATGCCGCTGTAGGCCGGGTTGGCTGTGCTCCTCCTCTTCCTCTCCTGACGCTTGGTCTGAAGCTCTGGGGGGGGGGGGGGGGGACACAGGGACACTTGTTACAACGGAGGCAGGAACGAATCTCACAAACCAAGAGGTACCGTATCTGTCAACTGCTCCACCCGGATAGAAACCGCCAAAGATGGACCACAACACCAGTCAACAATAACACGGCTTCCCCGGATGTGAGGGCCCATAGAGGACTCCAGCCAGCAAAGCACTACATCGTACCGTTCTACATGCAGTCGGCTCTTCATCCGGAGCGAGCCAATCAACATGCAGGGTTATTACCATAAACACATCAGCATAAGTAGGCCGGTGTTAGCAACCTCTTCAGACACGAGTACCCCAGCACCCTGGTTCCCCATCCCCACTACAGATAAGCTCCCGACTCACCCTCCATGTGTTCGGTGGTGACCAGGCCAAGGGCAACCATGAAGGCAATTTTCTGAAGGAGAAAGAGAGAGAGGAGGCATGACACATCCACGTGCGGGGAGACGCAAATGAGTAATATCATCGCTGAGACTGAAATGCGAGCTACTGCGTGTGTGTGTGGGTGTGTGTGTGTGGGCGTCAAGCTATTCCCAGAGAGCACCCCGGGAGGAGTGACGAGAGCTATGGAACGGTCCAGGGGTCAGGGGTCAGGACTGAGGCACCTCAATTCCCCCCTCGGTGAGGGGGGGCGCTCTGGAAACCCAGCGCCTGCGATTGGAAATGCGATCTTCTGAAGAAGCGGCTTCTCAAGTTCACGGGCTCATTCAGGATTACGGCTGCCTCCCCTATTCTCTCTCTCTCTCGATTTCTTACTCTCACACACCGTCTCGGTATCCCTTCTTTCATTGCAGTAATAAATGTCCTGCCAGTTCTTCAATCCGGACTAGTTTAGAGAGATTGACGCAATTCACTTTAATAGACACTTTGACTTTGCCTCTGACAACTTTCTCCTGAGGACCAGACCTAATCTTTGGCTTTCTTAGGAGACAGCAGAAAGTGGATTACAGCGTGTGGCTCGTCTCCGGGAAAAGCGTACCGATTGGCCAGCGGGAAGGAAGGCTTTGGGACTTGCATTCAGGATTATCTGGGATTAGCTTCCTGAATAATTGGATCGGTTAACCAATCGGAGTGATGTGGACGAGATGGACATCTGCTCCAGCTGGATGCCGCGATCGCGCTAGCCGACGAGAGAGTCTTGGCAGTCGAAAGCGTCCTTCAATTTGACACTCCCCTGGCAAAACTTAGTACAGTAGGATTTCCTGATCCTGAAAAATGCTTGGGCGGGTACTTGACTTGGCCCACTCGAATCACCTGGGGTGACTGAAGCCACGGAAATACTTTCAAATACTCAGCAGTGCGTCTCACCTCTGGGTCCTCATCCTTCTTCCTGGCTGGGGGGGAGGGGGTGGGCATGGTCTCCTGTGAGGGGCTGTCCACCTGGGGGCCAGGGGACCCCTGCAAACTTCTGGGGGTCTGCGGCTGGATAAGTATCACCTGGACATACACACACAGCGAGAACATTAGCCCTGGCATATGCAGTCCTGTATATGCTTGTTGGAGAAATGTCACGGTTCATCGGTTTAACGCCTGTTCGACATTCCTTCCACGTAGCAGAGTGGGTTATATGCGCGCTAGTCTGTGTGCATATTCCCGCCGTAAAGATAGCCCCTCCACGAGACCACTGTTCTCCGCTAATGACAGAATAACGAGCCCCACCAATCTTATCCTGAACACATTTGACAGGCTCTTTTCATCTGCCTCGGAAATGAACGAGTGCCGTTTGTGCGCGACGCAGAGGTCAGGCTGCGAGATGGGAGAGCCGTCAGCGCAAATGGGGATCCATAAAAGAGAACATTAGGCATTCATAAACAACTGCCTCTAAAGATTGCCTGGAATCTACATAACGGGGCGAGCTTGTTGGGGATCCAGATCAAGTAAGAGTCCTTGACTGAATCCCATGGTAGATGGCAGCGCCTCAAAGCCTGCCGGTTAAGTGTTTTGTTTTCAGCGCCAGCTCTATATGTAAAACAACCTCTCGCAGCTCTGTTCCGTAACTAGGGGCGGCCGTGTTCACGCTGTCGGAGCGTGACAGTCAGCCAATCAGAATCCGCTGCTCACCTTATTGTCGGCGCTGAAGAGTAGCGGCTGCACCTTGACCGCCTCGCCCGCGCCAGACAGGCCGTTCCCGGGGGCGGAGGCGGGCGGGGAGCCGGAGACGATGGCGTAGGCCACGCCCGGCCCCGTGGACGTGGCGGCGGCGGAGGGCGCGGTGCTGGGGGACGCGCCCCCCCCTACGGACAGGGCCTGGAGCTGGGGGGGGAGGGGCGGTGGGGGAGGGGGAAGCGGAGGCGAGGAGTCCCCTCCCTGTCCGTTGGGCAGGCGTTCGGGGATGAAGGTGCTGTTGGCGGTGGGAAGGGCGGGCCCCTTGCTCTTGGGGCTGACCAGGGCGGGCCCCTGGCTCTTGGGGCTGACCAGGGCGGGCCCCTGGCTCTTGGGGCTGACCAGGGCGGGCCCTTGGCTCTTGGGGATGACCAGGGCGGGCCCCTGGCTTTTGGGGCTGACCAGGGCGGGCCCCTGGCTCTTGGGGCTGACCAGGGCAGGCCCCTGGCTCTTGGGGCTGACCAGGGCGGGTCCCTGGATCTTGGGGCTGACCAGGGCGGGCCCCTGGCTCTTGGGGCTGACCAGGGCAGGTCCCTGGCTCTTGGGGGCGACCAGGGCGGGCCCCTGGCTCTTGGGGCTGACCAGGGCGGTGGCTCTCTGCAGGCTGAGAGCCTGCTGGCTGCTCTGCTGCTCCTGGAAGGGGCTGTGGGGAAGGCTGTCTGGGATCTGGGTCTTTGGCCTGACCTGGATGGGGAGGACACCGTGTTTTGTATTCATTTCGAGCTACGCCATTGGACTGCAGAAACTGAACTATGAAGATGTGCTGCATTGCTGTCTTTGAAGGCCTCTGGTCTCAATGTGAATCAACTGTAGAATACACATTCATTGAATTGAATGCCATTCTGCCAAAAAGGTATTATATTTTCCACAAGATTATTGACTTCTTTACTGAAACATTGGAATGGCTACAAAACAGTGAGTCATGCCATTCTGCCAAACTGATTTTCGCTGGTCTGTATGACAGTTGAGAAGACTAGACATTTTTTCATCTCTCTCTCACGCTCTCTTTCTCTCTCTCAAACAAACGCTCGGCGCGAGGCATGCTGTGAAGATAACCTGTCACCCGTACTCAACACATGAAGGGTTCTAAGACAGATACCTGTGCCAGATGCTCACTCGTCTGCCCCCCTCTGCCCCCCCCCCCCTGCCCCCCCCCCCACACACACACACACAAAATCCCTGAGTGTTGATGCGTGGCAAGACGTGCCCCGGCTCCCAATCCTGCCTGTCAACCAATAGGAGGAGGTCGTCTCGGAGACAAGGCTTCTCAGAAACACGCCGGAGAGAGTCTGACCGCACAGCTCCCTGGGTTCATTCACTCTAACGACTTTGCCACACATCTGATGAGCTGGCACGCATTAACTCCCATTTCCTCTCCTTTTCCCCTCACCATTGTCGTTAGCAGGGCGGACTGGGGCTTTGTAATGGTGTGTGCTGCCACCCAGTGGTCATATGCCACACTTGCACCAGTTGAAAAAAGTCTCGAGAGCAGCAGTTCACTCTGATTAACCGCAGCCCTCCTTCCAACAATGGCTCCATTGGCCCGCTAACACCAGCGAAGGCAGATGAACTGGAATAACACGGGGATTCACGGTGCCAAACGCCGGGCCCAACCCCACCTCCCCTGGTCGTCGCTCCGATTGATTCGCCGAGCAACTTACGGGATGATCTCTTGGATCTACGGTCACAGAGCGGCCTTATAGTGCAATAGAGCGTCGCCCCGCTGTGGCGAGAAGCACGTGCGTGCGCACACACAGCCAAGTTTGTTTTTGTTTTCCTGTTTCCCCAGTTCTTTGGGGGGTTGTTGCGCTTACATGCCACAGGGCTGTAGTGTTAACTCGGGAGAAGGAGAAGCAGGGGGGAAGAGGTGGAGGAGGTTGGAGAAGGAGGAGGAAGAGGATGCAGAGGTGTCTGAAGATTAGAAACCCTCAGACACCAGTGACGGAACAAGATGTTCCTCTATGTATTTACCAGGTCTCCCTCTCTTACTCTGTCTGTCTGTCTGTCTGTCTGTCTGTCTGTCTGTCTGTCTGTCTGTCTGTCTGTCTCTCTCTGTCTCTGTCTCTGTCTCTCTCTCTGTCTCTCTCTCTGTCTCTCTCTCTGTCTCTCTCTCTGTCTCTGAGTCTCTCTGTCTGAGTCTCTCTCTCTGTGTCTCTCTCTGTGTCTCTCTCTCTGTGTCTCTCTCTCTGTGTCTCTCTCTCTGCCTCTCTCTTTACCTCTCTCTCTACCTCTCTCTCTGCCTCTCTCTCTGCCTCTCTCTCTCTGTCTCTCTCTTTATCTTTGAGGCAGAATAATATCCGGGATAGGGGGAAATTCAGCTCCAGCTCAAGTCTTTGAACTGCAAGCTTGGGAATTGTCCTGTTTAAACAAGCACACAAAGCATTTCCTATCATCGACCTCCGCAGGGGAAAATACAGAGTAGCGTCGTCCGATTCAAATAACCTGAACAGGTTTGGTTTTTATGACCACATTCAAAGTGACAGAACGATATCTTTGATTTAGTTATGTATTCATCATCAGGCTAGCGACACGAGCACGACATCCTAAACCACGTCAGCGTCACATACTCAAGACACATTTGGCCCATGGGCGGGTTCTTTCTGTGTTGCAGACGTGTGTGTGTGTGTGTGTGTGTGTGTGTGTGTGTGTGTGTGCGTGCGTGTGCGTGTGACGCCACGCGTCCTACCTGAGGTAGCACAGTGGGCGCCCGTCCTGCCAGCCTGTACAGAGAGCTGACTTGAGGCACCTTGATGGGCACTGCTGTGAGGGTTCCCAACATCTGAGAGAGAGACACAGAGAGAGAGGGAGAGAGAGAGAGAGACACAGAGAGACACAGAGAGAGAGGGACACAGAGAGAGAGAGAGAGAGAGAGAGAGAGAGAGAGAGAGGGAGAGACACAAATTATAGTATCTTTCCATGAAATCTGAAGTACGAATACACGGATACCAAATAACTAAACAGGCATTGGACAAGCTGCCTGGTTCGTTTCAACAAACACACCTCCCCCCTTGACCTCCCCTGACACCACCCAGGAAGGGATCACTGTGTACCCACTCCAGTGAATGGCCAGTTTGTCTTCTTCTCTCTTTTCTACCCTCGACAGGTTGAGGTCTGAGGCAGGACGTGCAGGTGGTTGGGACCTTGAGAAACAGCAGCAGCCAGGCTGAAAGCTCTAAAGCTGCCAGTCTCTCAAACGACTGCACCCGGACGTATTCGTTCAGGTTGAGAGGTACAGGGATATTTGTGTGTGTGCGTGTTAGACAGAGATGAGTGTGAGAGCATGTATATGTCGAACCAAACTCGTTTCCAGGAGTAGTTTCCTTTTTTGCCCCGCCAATTATAATCCATGCCGCCGAGACTGTAATGAAATTATTGTGCAGGGCAACACAGGCTGCAGGAATGTAAAGACTTTCCAGAATGATCCAGGTTACTGTACACTCTCCCTATGGACGTTCAGCTCGCCTGAGTAATGATGGTCTAGAGAGCCAGCTCTACACACACACACACACACACACACACACACACAGAAAGGAGAGAGAGGGAGGAGAGAACCAAGAATTCACTTTCCTCCCAGCCTAATAACCCTACGACTATTAATATGCCAGACACGGGTATTATGAGAACAGCCTGACCTTTTTCCACCTTTCTTGTGTCGTCTTGCGTAATACCAGTGGCTGCCGCTGCTAAAAATACACAGGCCCGCTTTCTGGGCTCGGCTGAGACGGCGTTATCTTCCTGTGCCTTTATCTCATCCTCGTCCCCGGGTTTTCGCACAGTGAGGTATTGGGTTAACCTACCAGCCAGCCGGTTCACGCAATTCTCATCATACACACTTTCTCTTTCCCCCCGCGGATCATTAGACCTCCCCCAGAAGAGGAAGGAGAGCCACCGCAGTGAAAATGTCAGTGAGCTACTCTTGCTCTAGTTAAAGTAGCTTCTGTGTGCTCAGTCAGAGTACTGTGGAGTACTCTCACTCTCTCTCTTTCTCTTTCTTTCTCTTTCTTTCTTTCTCTCTTTCTTTCTCTCTCTCCCTCGCTCGCCTTCTTTCTGCTCTCTCTCCTCTCTTTCAACCTCCCGCCGCTCTCTAACCATCCCTCTCCTCTTTCTATCTCTTCCATTTTCATCTCCCTCCCTCTTTCTTTTAAGATCAAAACCACAAACTCTACCCCTCTCCCCCCCCCCCCTCCCCTCTCCACCACCTCCTCTTGCTAACGAGAGGACTTTTGAGAGCCGTTTTCAAACGGAGCCGTCGTTGCCTTCCTCACCCTCTGAGCTACTTCATGTTTGTGGTAAATTCCCTCTGTGCCAAATCAAACAAATAAGCTGCCATCGAATCTGATGAGCAGATTAGTGTTTATACACCAACACTACACACACACACACACACAAATGAACCTTCCCCCCAACACCCACACACCTGGACTTCTAAGTCTACACAGGCCACACTTCCAACGCACTATTTCACCCTTGTTGCCATGTAAACACAACATTGTCTCGGAATGTAGCATTGGATCTGTGACCTTCAGATATTGACGGGGGTGTCGATAAGATGGAAGATTACGTCTCTCTCGCTCTGTGTTTCTCTGAACGGGGAAAAAAAAGAGCCAGACACCAAGTGAATGATGTGTGTGTGTGTGTGTGTGTGTGTGTGTGTGTGTGTGTGTGTGTGTGTGTGTGTGTGTGTGTGTGTGTGCGCGCAGGTGTATGTGTGTGTTCGGTTTGGTGTGTTTGGTTTGAGGATTATGAGACAACGGTATTTACAGAGCTAAGTCCTAGTCGAATATATCAGCCGATTTAGAGTCTGGTCTCACCAAGGTCAGACCTTCAGCAGGGGTGATAAGAATGCCCAGGCAAAAGCCACACCATGGAGAAAACATGTTTTACTACCGCACCAAACGACTGAGGTAAAGGTGACTGTGGTTACTCAAATGAAGTTCGCCTTTTTCCAAATAATATGTCAGATTGACGTGGTTTTGTTTGAGAGGATTTAGCGTTTACGCGCAAGATATGCTCCTGTGTGAAGTGTTTTCCAAAAGGAGTCAAGTGACACACCCCTCGCAAGAGAGTGTGGTTAGACAGTAAGAGAGTTGTTGACAAATTGTGGTGCCCTGCATTTGGGTATTGTATTTTTTTGGGTGGTATTCTTCTCTTCTCGTCCCTCCTCCTACGTCAAACCGTCTCGGTTTTTACAGAGTCTCTCTTTCTCCTTGCTGACAGAATACATGAATAAAAGAAACAGGGGAAAGTTTTAGACACCCACTCCCCCTCTGCACCCCGCTTCAGAGCATAACCCGAGCTGGGGTTTATTTCTCTCTCCCTTTTTTTTCATTCTTCTGTAAAAATCCCTTCGTTCCATTGTGCTACAGAAAAGCACTAGGAAAGGGAAGGGGGGGGGGGGGAGAGAGAGAGAGCTGGGGGCCGTGAAGGCCTGTTCCCATGGCAACAACCGAGATGAAAATTCTTACACTGCGAGGGCATTCATTTTGGTAATTGCTGCCTCTTTTCTCAAACCCAAGCACCTTCACTTAGGCTTCTTTGAGTGTGAACGCGAGTGCAACCTTGGACAAGCCATTTCCCTTTTTTTGCTGCCCAAATGTTTATATATATATATATATATACACACACACACAAAAAACATTCATTTTCACCCCAACCATTCATATAGAATCTCTTCTCAGTTACAATGGCTCCAGTTGTGCCAAACCCTCTCTCCTCTCACTGCTTGGCCCCTGACTCCCAGGGGTGGGGATGGGGGGTGTTCTCATTTCCAGATTTGTCTTTAAGGCGACCGTCTGCTGCAGTGCATGCTGGGAATGAGGGGCCCGCCCACCTGAGAGGCCTGTGGACCAGGCATCCCAGCCCTATTGCAGATCAACTGGAGAGGGAGAGAGGGAGAGAGAGGGAGAGAAGGGGAGAGAAAGGGAGAGAGGGAGAGGGGGAGAGAGAGGGAGAGAGAGGGAGAGAGAGAGAGGGGGAGAGAGAGGGAGAGAGAGGGGGGGGAGAGAGAGGGAGAGAGGGAGAGGCACGCCGCGACCAAATACGACTTTCCTTTCTCGACCCGCCCTACATCTGACCCATGCTGTTTCGGGCTCTGCAAAAGCAGTGAAACAAAAACCTAAAGTGAAAAATAATAATAATAATCCCGACCAGGAACACAGAGTGAACCACGCAGAGATAAAAAGCTCTTTTCAGCATGCACACTCTCTGCCTCTCAGACACTGGCTTGTTGGCTGCTGGCTGCTTTCGGCTGCCTCAAAAACACACAAACAGCAACAAGGACACCTCTTCACCCCAATTATAGGCTGCAGAAAGCCTTCATGGATCAGGAGGTGCAGATTAGGGCTAAAAGCAAAGTTACAACAGCTGTTTTTTTCCAAGCCACAAAAGGAAGTGTGTTGTTGTATTTTTCTTTGAGTGTTTAAAGTATATTGTGCAATTTATTTATTTTTAATGACGGTGTGCGTAATGTAGAACGCGCCAATGTTCTCAGCATCAGTTAGTCACCGACTCCCGAGGTCACCGCACAATACAGGCTCCCGCCAGCCCGTTAATGGCCGTCGCGTACGCAAGTTCAAAAGAAACGCCAGTGAAAAACATTGAATAAACAAAAACTCCTGTTCTTTCTCTCCCTGCCTGCTGTATTTCCTGACGGATTAAGACAGGAGAGGGAGAGATTATTGGGGAGTAATAAAGAGAGAGAGAGAGCGTGTCAGAGGGAAGGAGGGAGGATGGGGGGGGGGGGATTATGGGGGCAGGATCTCAGCTCCTCAGCACACGCCGTTTGTCTCCAGCCTGGAGTGTGTGTTTGTTACAGCTTGTCCTGTCATCACTGCTACTCACAGCAGGGGGGGAGCAGGGAAAGAAATGCATGCACAGCAAGAGAGAGAGAGAGAGAGAGAGAGAGAGAGAGAGAGAGAGAGGGAGAGGGAGAGAGGGCAAGAGAGAGAGAGAGAGAGAGAGAGGGAGAGAGAGAGAGATAGAAAGAGGGGTAGAGAGGTAGAGAGAGTGAAGTAGAAAGAAATAAAAAAGAAAGAGAGAGAGAGGGTGTTAGAGAGAAGAAGAAGAAGAAGAAAAAAGTGGAGAGAGAGAGAATGAAAGAGCTGAAGAGCTTCCTCAGACACGTTTCATCCGTGAAAACGTTTCCACTTTTTTTCCTCCTTGGGTTTATCTTCCAAGGATGGAAAACAGGAAAAGGAAAGAAGGCCCTTTGGAGCAGCATCGCTTCCTTCTCTGGCCTTGTTGCGGTTTCAGGTGCCAGTCTGTGATTAAGTCTACCGCGCAGCCTGTTTCTCCAAACGACAGGCACAAATGGAACGCCCATCCGCCTTCCAAGGGCGCCATTCTAAAAGACATGTATCTGTCACACGCACCATTATGGGATGTCTGATCCCAGTTTCACAGATGCATGGCAACTGCAAACCAGGTATGACAACAGCGCCCGTATGACAACAGTGCCCGTACGAATGAGGTAGGTAAACAAGAAAAGCTACGATGACTCAACCCTAAATGTAGCGGCACCGCTCACTCGCCCTCAGATTGACCTAGATTATATCACGCAGGAAGTTGCCACCTTCTTCTTCTTCTCTCGGTTCTAACATCCTGTTCCGGGCCCAGTCCATACACTCAAAACTCTCCTCCGCCCACAAGCCTTAGACGTCTAAAAATAGATCATTTCAGAAATGATCCTTTCTTTGCATCTCAGTAACTCAGGCCGATCGGGGGTCTCCGAGCAGAAACGAGGGTGTGCGCATGCTCGCCGAAGCCCGCAGAGGGGCACGGGCCATAAACCGTCTCTCTGAAGGAGAGTGTCAAACGCACGGCAATTTTCATCAATCACCCCCGATAAGCCGCATCTCATGATTACGCGTCGGCGTCGGCGAGGCGCGGGAGGCGCTTCATCATTGTTGTCCCCCCGCGAGCACAGCGGGGACGTCAAAAGACTCCCATTAAGGGATATCGACAAAGATAAGTTGACCGGTAGGGTACCACTTGCGAAGGGGACGAACCTCCCGGTTCTACGCGGGTTTGTGAAAGAAACCCACCGTTCAAAAGGGTTGCGAACCATTTGTTTTCATGTCACGCGTGGTGGTATCACTCTACCACATCTAGTTATAATTTATTCAAGTGCATAATAAATTGGAATGCACTGCCAAGGCCTGCTTTCAGTACAAATAAATAAACGCGCGCACACACACACACACACACACACAGAGAGAGAGCCTACATCTTCGAAGGAGAGAGAGATGAGATCAAAGAACTGTTGCATGGAGGTCATTACAGAGCCTGTGAAGATGGATTCACACAAACGCAACCCTATCCTCGTCTCCCGTTCCCCGATCCACCACTAGAGGGAGCCCCCAGCGACCAACAAGTCACGTCGGACGCCACGGCGCATGCTTACACAAACACACTCACTCATACACACACACACTCCATCTTACCTATGTGGCTTTTAATTTCATTCATGCACAGTGGCCAAGCTACTGCCTGTGAGATATGGATATTATGCTGTAATGTGATGATGCAATAAAAGATAAATCCAATCTTCTTGGGGGAGGGGGATGGGGGGGGGGGGGGGGCGGCACACAGAAGGAAATAACAGAATTGAATATACTGGGTAAATGTTTTATATATTTATATTAAAAAATCTATATATAGATCGGTTAACCCATTTTACTCTGCAAATGGTGTTACTTCACTACAAGCCTCGGCCGGTTAGCATGGATGTTCATGGTGAACTCTGTCACGTCACGCCGACACGCCACATTCAAACCCAGCCGGAGCGTTCCGAGAGGCATTCAAAGGAACAGACCTGTGACCCACGACAAGCGCGCGCGCAAGCACGCTACAGTGTCTGTGTTCCCTTACGCTATCGAGGCATGTGACTATTTCATTAGCATTCCCTGAACAGGAGTCCCATGACATACAGAAAGATAAAGACAACAGGTACATCCCCCCCCCCCATACGCCCCCCCCCCCCCTCCTCCTTATCCTCCACCCCTGCCTTAGCTAACCCCTAGCGGATCCACGGCTATTTAATTAGCGTTGCCAGCCACTCATAACAGTGTGGGAACCCATTAGTGCTGGCTGTCAGATAGGAGCGTGTACACGCACACAGAGACACAGAGACACAGCGACGCAGAGACGCACGCGTACGAGCATGCGCAGGGGGTGTCGCCGAGCGCGGCGCCCGGGCTCCGTCCCCTCCAGGGCTCTGTCGTGGGAACGCCGCCCATCTCGCTCACTTCCTGCCAGGCCAGCAGTTTGACTCGCTTCCCGGAGGGCCTGTCCCCCCACACACACACACACACACACCCTCACATGCTGCCAAGGCCTGCATGGCATGCATAGGGGCACAGCAGAGTGTACGCAGTGGTGTCGCCTTTCAGCTGCTCCTATATAAACACGCGTGCATCAGCGGCGCATTTGGCCCGTGCGCTAAGATGAATCCAGCGTGTGAGTCACCGTGACAGCGTACACGGCGCCGCCCCCCCCGGCGCCTACCTGAGCGCGTCAAACGCGGGCCGGCGCGATGGCCCCAAAAAATACACCTCCTTCAGCGAGCGAGGGGGGTGACAACACGCGTTCCGGTGAGTCACATTATCGTACGTACAGTTTGACCCATGGACATGAACGGCCCCGTTGGTTGGCTTGCTTGTGTGAGTTGAAAACATCAGTTGGGGGAATCGATGTGATCTGATTGGTATCTCCGCCAGGCCTCTGCTGAGACCGGGGCCAGGAGCCAGGGGGCCAGGGGGGCAGGAGCCAGGGGGGCAGGCAGGATGCAGGAATGGGAGCCCGGCCAAAGGGGCGCCGCTGTCCCACCTCCTGCTGGTGCTGAATCAGATATGACCTTGCCTGGTGGTGAAGCGGACCCGAGAGGAGCTCTACTGGAGCGGGCAGGAGGGTAGATAGAAGGGGGGACGGAGGGTTGATGGTAGGGCTGGAGGAAGGTAGATAGGAGGGTTGATGGTAGGGGTGGAGGAAGGTAGATAGGAGGGTTGATGGTAGGGGTGGAGTAGTAGGCAGGATGGAGCGGGGTAGACAGTAGGGGGTGATAGAGGAGGCTAGATGGGAGCTGGAACGATGGCTTCTGAAACCTAATGACTCCGTGCCCAGCATTCTCTCCCCTGTACTCTAAATTAGGTTTAATCGGAAAAAGTCAGTCATTGAGAAGATTCGGTTCCGCGTTAATGAAGAACACAGTACCCCAAAACAACCACAAGGCCCAACTTCGAACCCCCAAACAAAAAAACGGAACCTTTCGTAAACTCCCTTGTGTTCTCCTGACCTTTTGATCCAATTAAAAAGCCCGAAAGTTCTCCCACAGCCTTGTTAGCTGAAGCCATTAGCTGAACATGTACTACGCCAATTATTTCCTGTATCCAGTCATAGGCCATCTATTTCAATGACAACACGAATTAAATGTTAATGTCCTTTGCTCATCAAGACAAGAAAGGAGAAATGCCTGTAAGCATCATTACCTGCAGCTAGACATGTTCAGGAAGGAAGAGATTTCTGCTGACGCCATTTTGTAAAGTTCCAGAAAACGACAACGCCTCAAGGGACAACTTGGTTTTGGGCTCTTCCCTGGAGCGACATCAGACAGCAAGGTGCTCTAACTATTCACACAGGGTAGCGCAGCGGGGTTTGAATACGTGCGGCCACTGATTACTCCGACGGGAATTTACTTTTTCAGTTGCTCTTACGGTGATTAGTGCAGAAGGACGCGCTCGTCAAGTAGCTGCCGGCACAGCATTTAGCCCCCGTGTCTCGACAACAACAGCAGCCCCCGTGCGTTGGGCGCGGCGCCACGGAAATGAGCCCCGTGTCACTCGGGGAAGTGCTCGCCGAGTTTGAGCAGAGCGGGCGCTCATGCAGCGCTGCGACACAATTAGGCCTCATTATCGATTTTCAAATGAGAGGCCAGGTGGTCTAAGAGGACTACAGACTATGGACAACCCTACCCCCCCCCCCCCCCCCTCCTCCACCCCTCCACCACACACACACACACTCCCCCCCCACACCCCTACTCCACTCACAACCAAAATAGCCTGTGAATGGCTGCACATTGTTACCTCCAGTGTTTTGATTGGTGTTTGTGGACTGCAGGAAGACAATGCAATGAGTTAGTGTGTCCTTGGTACTTTGACTGGCCCCCTTTTGTACCAGGCCGGGCCGGGCCAGGCTGGGCCTGCTGCTGGGTGAAAAGCCCCACCGCTCGCTCCCTCCCGTTTACCAGACGACACAGCAGTCCAGAGTCGTAAAAAAAGAAATAGAAAACAGACTCTGAGCCTGACCTTGCTCCCCTGCCTTCCTCCCTTCCACCAGCAGATACGAGGGGAGGTGGGGGGGGGGGGGCAGGCAAGAAATAGGGGAGGAGGGGTGATGGAGTCAAAAATGACAGGAGTGTAAAGAGGACAAGAGACCCCCCCCCCCCCCCCCCCCCCCCCCCTCCCGCCTCTCTGTGGTGACATGGCGATGAAACATGGCAGCTTTATCGCCACGCTACGGCTACTCCTTCATC